>NC_060211.1:15693214-15993928 GCF_021130785.1 Homalodisca vitripennis
GTTAAGAAAAAGTATATCAATTGTTCTTAACACCATTAAAGTTAAAATTTTCGAGATGTCGCATCCGCGGCATTCTATCATAATATTCGAAAGTATTAGTATCATTATGATTAACAATACAAGCAGCTAGGGAACTCATCTAGAACGTCTTCAAGATGATAAGAGACGTACACATTAATATATTTTAGTCTCTTACTGTATTCTTTCTCAAAGTAATACAAATATTCATGTCCTCTACACCCCATTCAGCAATATTTCGTGTTCAAAAATTATATTTTTTAATGACACAACTCAAATATAATAAACTAAAGTTCCATTTTGCATGTTTTTTATATTAGACAGACTTTTTAAAGTAAAAATTTGTTCTAATAAATAATTTGATAATGGCCGATTTAACGTGTATTTTAAATTTTCCTGAAAATTGTAAAGTACTAGTGATGTGATTTTTATTAACACAGCTTTATTTTCAGACAACTAAAGTAGTATATTCTATGACACATTTACTCAAATAATTACATGATTTTTTTTAGAATATTTCCTAGTAAATTATATTTAAATAAAACTTATACAGTAGCATTAATAATCACAAGACTTCCCATGTCTAGGAAGGAGGTGAGATCTTTTGCATCTTTGATAACTATAACCAAAGGGCAATAAGTGGCATTTGAAATATTAATTGACCTTGAAGCTGATGTGATGAATTTTTATTTTTATTTTCAGACAACTAAAGTAGTATATTCTATGACACATTTACTCAAAATAATTACATGATAGAATATTTCCTAGTAAATTATATTTCAATAAAAAACTTATACAGTAGCATTAATAATCACAAGACTTCCCATGCTTGGAAGGAGGTGAGATCTTTTATAATTATAACCAAAGGGCAATCAGTGGCATTTGAAATATTAATTGACTTGAAGCTGTTAAGATAAAATTACATATACTATATATTGTTTAAAAATAGATGGAAAAGCTCGTAAGCATTGCCTATAAGTATACAAAGCTCGCTAACATATAGCGTATTATTAGTTGCGATAGGCATTTAAGTTATTCTAGGCAAGGCTACTCAGTTGCAGTATTTGGCTGCAAGTAATAAAATGCAAAGGGTTTTGCAATGCAAGCTAATGCCTCAGCTTTGCATTTTCTCTATTCAAATGCTCAAAAAATTCATTTTACCCAAACTTGCAGTTAATTAAATTGATAATTTGTTTGTTTTTAATTATTAATTATTTTTTTACAGGTATATAGTATTTTTATCTGGAATCCTTTCATATATAGCTTAATCTTGATATTACGTCATAGTTTTTTAATATTTATAGTATATAATTGGTTATATTATAGAGTTTATTAATAAATTATTTCCCATGGTACATAAGTGTTTATGGAAATGCAATTTTAATACCTTATGCGTTGTAACATGATTACAAGTAGAATAAAAAGTAGAATAAAATTGTATATTGTGACATAAATTCTGTAGTTGACCTAAACCTAACCTACCCTAGCTAGTAGTTGTTCAGTTGCATATTCCTCGAGGGACATAGTATTCAATAAAGATAATAATAATCAATTTGTAATACTAAAGAATTGATTTTTTGCAGTAATTAATAAGATAATTTCATGCAACATCTAAAGTCATACTCTTCATAATATTGAGAATTTAACTCCAAATGGTGGTAGCAAACCCAGTCTACAGGTGTAGATACAACTAACTAAAACAATACAGACAAACACACACTCGTTTCCAGCCTCTACTACATATTTGATCCACATATATGTGACCAATGTAGTGGAAGAAGTGGCTGTTTTGTTGGTTTAGGGAATGTTGTTTTGATGTAACTTCCTGTCGATGACTTTGTAACTTCCTGTTTGTAAGTAATTCAATAATTGAATAAGAGTTTAGTAAATAAATATTTTGTAATTTATTAAATTTTTCTTAGTATAGTTTTAAACAAAATTACAATTGTGGGAAACATCCTAAGTGTTCTAGCAAATCTGGAGGGAGGGAGCACTGACGAGGGTGAATTCAGCAATGTGTGGCATGGCTACTCATGTGGTTACGAGATTCTATTAGTTCCAACCGTGGACCGCTCTAGATTAAAGCAGATAACTTGGTCGTTATATTAGTTTGGGAACAGTTCCACACTCTGTGGTTCTATATGATAGTATCCGTATTGACAGAAGAAATTAAGAACCCGTAATTAGCTGAGTAATGTTTTAATATACCTTGTCCTCCTGATGATTCATATTTTTCCACGCATTTCACAACTTATAAAAACTCTCCCTCTCCCTCCACCTCCCCCTCACCCTCCCCCTCTCACTCTCCCTTGTCCTCACCCTACCCCTCTTCCCCTCCCTCTCCCTCACCCTCTCGGTCTCCCTCACCCTCTCCCCCTCCTCCTTCTAGTTTTTTTCGAAATTATGGGCTACTCACCTGTGTTAGAATCTCATTCTAGGAAGATCTTAATGTTTTATTTTAAAAGGTGAAATTAGGCAAGTCTAATTAGACCAGTGTCCAAAAATGTTTGTTTTAGAAAAAAATTCGATTTATCCTTACAAACTTAAAACACTAAAAATTCTTACAACAAGCACTAAAATGAAAAAGTACCTTTTATTATTGTTACAAGTTAAGATAATCTAATGAGTTTAAGGACACATAAGCTTAAGAATTTCCATAACTTAATAATAATTATTTTAATTAGAAGCTGAATTTTATGTTATTTAAAGTTTAGTTACTTTAAAGTTTTTTTTTTTATAAAGTGCACACATGAGTCCTGTTTTACTTGAGTACATTGACTTAATTGATTACTGCACTAGTTTTAGTTACACTGTGTGAAATAGTATAATGAAAAATAAACAGATACTTAGTAATTAATATTTATTACGTGAAGATACTTAAATAATGAATTACAGATAATAACACGAACAATATTAGATTTGAATGAATGGAACAGCGCCGTCTCGTGGGAAATGCGATGATCACGGCAGCTCAATCTTGTAACGATGGGCCCAGGGGAACTGTTGACCGAGTCCATTATTGGCGTTTCATCATGGCAGAGCAGTTTAAAAAATATCCCACATTGGCAGTTCTCGTTAAACTCCTGCCTTTACAAAAATGTGTTAGGCGGTTTAAAGTTATCAGAAATTTTCAATTGTAACTTTATGTACGTAAACATATAAATATGCACCGTAAAGTTCAAAAGAAGGGGTTCGTATGTCACAAACATAAGTATAATAAAATCGTGTTTGAGATAAAATGAATAAAGTTACTGTTTGACTATTCGGTTATAATACTTTTGTCTACTATATGACAATTATTTCCGTTTACTATCGATATTAAATCCATCAGATATCACTTCCTTATTAATATTTCTTATTAAAGCCTACACGTTGGAAAATAAACACTTCTAAAAAATATTTGATACATTTGATTTTAGTTAATCCATTAATTCATTTAAGCAATTTTAACTAAGCTACAATGTTTATAACTAATGCTAGCACATACCCCCGGCTTCATCCGCAATTTCTATGCAACATCCCTCGTTTTTTATTGAATAACGCCCACGATTTCATTAAAATGTGAACTATTTAAGACTAGGTCAGAGGAATTCCAAAGACAAAATTTATAGCTTTCTTAGTAATAATTCTCGCACTTGTGATGTAATACGATAAGGCCCTATGGTATTTTAAAAATGGAATTATTCATACATCGTTCATCAGGTACCCATTATTCAGTGTTCATGATTAAGAGGACCAGAGAATAATCAAAATTTTGAGTAGATCTTATTTCAGGTGTTGCAATTCTAATTTAAATTTATTCTATTTTCAAAGCGAAATTAGAGTTTGCTATTTTTCCCAGGGAAAGAATATATATAGCCCTACATATAATTTTGTAATATGGTTGGATTCAAAACGATAAAGTTTTCTAAACTTCATGCATATGCATACTGTTATTGAAAATAAAAAACTAAAATCAACATCAATAATACTTATATTGTGACAGTTGTGATCCATATATAAAGATGATACATGAAAAATTAAAGTACGTGTTCTTGCTTACCAGTCCATGTTCGCTATACAATACTACTACTTCTTATGTTCAGTCTAGGAATTGTAATCAGTATTAATATACGTAAGCAGTATCGTGTACCTTATTAGTGAGAAAACGGATGCGATGACTCACACCGATTTTCTCTAATGAAATTGCATTTAATGATTTGTGTATTTCTTTTTGATTCCACTTGCTGTAATAAAAAAGTCACAGCGCTCGCTTGTTTCTTGGAATTGTAGTCACGGAAAGAATGATTTGTTAAACCATGATAATGCCTAGTTCCTCCGTTTTTGGTTTATCAGCTACTGTAAATATGCAGTCCTACAATTTATAAGGAAACCAGATTTGTGTTCTGTACGTTACATGTACACATTCTCAGCTTATTTTAATGAGTACCATCTAGAATAAATTAATTGGTTTGCCTTGTTGGCTAGATGTTAAAATAAAGTGTTATATTTTCACCATATAAATATAATATATAATAAAGTTGAAAATAGTGTTGTGAAATTAATGAAACATATGATTGTACTGTCACTATACAATGTTTACACGGAACAAGTGTTTGTATATAACAGGTTCTTTCAATCACTATTTCGAAACTTTAGACTCCAAAATGGGATTGTTAACCGTTATAGAGACTAGTGGGGCGTAGTCATGAAGGGTTTTCGAAATAAGAATAGGCATATATTCATCCCTAAAAATATTCATATACATTTCAGTACAATCGGTTTGGGCGTGAATGCAAAACAAAGAAACAAAGGCACTTTCGCTTTTATAATATTATTAGGATTAATTGTTTTTATAGAAAGATGGAGGTATCTAGATAGAATTTAATAGCTTTGTTGTTATAACAAACTTGCCACACAACTTAGATCTTTGAAATAAACTTAGAAATAATATTTGTTTCATTTATAATGAAACTGAATATTTCGTCCCATTTAAAAACTTTCTGAATAACAAAGTTAAATTAACTATTATTCTATTACTTTAGATTCAGTTGTGACGCTCATTATTTCAACATTCAAGTAGAGAATTATGGACTTCAACTGAAGTACTAAACTATACTTTTGCAACCTAAACAATAAACATTCATTACAAATTATTTATTTTAACATACAATAACGTCAAAGCTTTTTCAAATACAATCAAAAGTCAAAGTTCATAGAAATAGTTTATTTCCTATGAAGTTTTATTTTATTTTTAGCAATTCAATACTGGCTGAAACATTTCTTTTGAAGGAAGGATATTATCACTCTAATTTGTAAGAATTTTATTTACAGAAAAGGCTGTCAGTTCCTGTGCAATATAATTAAATTTGACGGTGATATGTCGAAAATGTGTCCTTTTAAATATTTATAAACCAGGCATGGTGAAGAGAAATAGGTTATAATGCATAGGTAACCATGTTATTATATTAATGGCAATAAATTTTACTTTTCTAAGAAATTAACCATTTTAGACTCTGCTTTGCCCAGCTCTACCTCAGTTCCGAGGGGAAGGGTGGGAAGCGGCTCAGGCCCGGGGAAGCTTTATTTACCTCCGAATTTTCGTGCTATATTGAGCAGAAAATTATTTCCGATTAAGCCCAAAATAATTTTGTGGTAATAGTAAGACGCTTTTGATCACTTATGATAACTTTAACAGTGAAAGTTTAAATACTGTACAGTAAATTTGTTCAATACAGACACTCATGTATTAGGTTTGATGATTTGTTCAAACTCCGTACTCTACCGAGTAGCCTGCAGGGTGATTACAGTTAGTTTTTTTTAGTTTGTTACTGACAATGGATGATTTGAAGGGAAGACAACATTTTGGTCATTTGCCATCTTCACTTGTTACGAAAAAGTACAACACTATGATTAGACTATTGAAATCCACTCTCTTTTTTCAGTTGCAAACACTCCTAATGGATTACAAAAACTTAGGAACTAAATAGTGCAACCCTATGAACTGTATAAACTTGTAAACTTATTACGAAATAGATTACAACTTGAGATGTAATCTCAGATACAATGATGTGGTGAAATACTTTAGGCTAATAATATAGGACTTGCATTAAATGAATCTGAATATAGATCGAGATTATTTGAAGCAAGTTTCAAAGGATCTAGGTTTTTTATAATATGGCCTTATAAACTAACTTATATGTTTGGCCTTGTCATTGAACTACTTCGCTGACAAAGTAGATTAAAAACCCGTACCTTTTATTCAAACTTTCCTCAAGGATACGACCTATACAAACATAAACATATCGTTTAGTAACATTCATTGAACCTTATCCAATCTAGGTGTATCTATCAATATTTAATCATAGAATTTATCTATTAATATACTATAAATTTCTAAATCTGAAACGTTATAATCAATATATTTTAAAACATTGCAATTATGGAGAATAACGATTGGCTGTTGTGTTTAACGGACGTATAATATATAATATACTATGGATTTTTATGCAGTAGAGATTGTACCCTGTATGAATGAAATCTATGCGTTCTATTTTGCGTTGTTAATGCAGTAATTCAATAATATCATTTAATTCCTAAGACCATATTCTAAAAAACTAGATCCTTTAAATTTATTTTAAATAAACATCAACTTGTATAATTTTGTATTAAATAATTAATTTTTAGTATATATAAAATTTAGCGTCGCCTTTATAATTTTAATTTGTCAGTTTAAAATTATATTTTACCTTTTGTTTCAGTTCCTGAGGTAGGTTTAGTTTTTAAATTATATTATTTTTATGAGTAATTTTGTTTATTCTCTCCTCTAAATAGTAGTAGAGGCGAAGATGTTGAGGTAATACACAGCAACATTTGGTGACTACATTTATTATTATATGTTTTATTTTGTACGAGTACTTTCCAATTCTTAATGGAGCATCAATTTAATCAAGACTAAGGTCCTTGACCTATTCCATACTGGTATACTGAAATACTTTTTGGCATTCGTGAGGAAAATGATAGAAGTAGCAAAAATAGTATATCTCAGCAACATATCTCATCCCGTTGCTCTTTGTTATGTTTCAAGGGCCCCGTAAAGGAATCATAATACAGGTAGAAATATTTCCCAAGTGTACGTTTATTTGAAAAGCGATATTTTCTGGACTCTTCCTTGTGTACTGTTCTAAGACAGATTCCAGATTGTTTCGAATAGAAATGTCAGTCAAATAATTAGTAAATATGAACTCATACAGCCCAGATTGTTTCGAATAGAAATGTCAGTCAAATAATTAGTACATATGAACTCATACAGCAGTATTATCTCGAAACTTAATCTAGAATAAACCCTTTCCTCAGCAACATTCGCGAGTGTTTTAATTATTGGGAAAATTTGCACTAACTTATTATATTTACAGGAGAGATTTGGTATATTACATCCAAAGTGACGTCACCCGGAACTTTGCTGCGAACAATTATAATTCCCTTATCATTTGTAAAGTAAGTTCTGTTCATTGGAAGAAAACTACTTCTCATCATCTCATTCTGTATCATTTCTACACATCGTGATTTAAAGGACTCGTACTGGAGTTTTAAGTTGACCCTAGTATAGACTAGGAAACTTCAATCAGAAATTCTGAGACAAATTAAAAAAATCCCAATCTCCACACTCAATCCTGTCTCCTGCTTCAACAGGAATTCCACATTGCCTCCATTAGGAACGTCTGTCGGACTTCGATGAATAGTACCCTCCTCAGCATCTGTGGTATAAGGTGTATGCATTACAAGAACACTCCATCTCGTCATCTTATTCCATCTCGTTAATAAATAAATGTTTCAAAGTACTCCTACAGATTTTTAGACCCTGATGTGTTTTATGAAACATCCCACAGTAATATAAAGTAATTTGAAAAGCCCTAAAACTCCGAATCAATCTTGTTCCATTGCTTCAGGACGGTGTTTATATATTGCCTTCAATAGAACATAATTCCGAAGCCAAACACGAAAATTGATTTTTCGTAGCAATCTGAGACAATTTCTTGTAATTGCAAGAACACTACATATCTTCTTTTATCTGACTTCTCCATATGGTGTTTCATGTCAAATCTCCGAAGTAGTTCCAAGTCAGATACTTGTCCAACTCATAAAAAACTAAATCATTCCACTATGGGGCAGCCTTATTTCGCTTAAAAAGGATACATCCAAATTGGTTTGGTAGTTTCGGAAAATCATTTTGGAGATACATAAAAAATGAACATACAGTAGGAACAGGTATAATTGTATAAAATCCTCATTTTTATGTCAGTAAAAAAGAAGACATCTGGATATTTGCAATTGTTTAGTTATATCACTTAACGATGGTGAATGTCCAGAAAACCATGTTTCCTTATAAATCCTTGCATAGAAAACATTAAGAAAAGTTAATTTACTCATTCCATTATAAAGAGCCAGAACTGACCTTCTTGCAATCATGTCGTTATCCTTCCGTTTGTTGCTCGATCACTCTTAATACAAATGGTACACAGATTTCTCTTGGTCTATGGAAGAACTCTACAGATTGTTGGTTCAACATTACAAGGGTAAAAGGGGAATCCTGTCTTCGTCAGTGCGCTACGACTTTAATTAATTTCTGTTGGGTCCTTCGACATTTCGTTGTAAAGGATAATTAGATTTAAATGTAGCTAATGTTTTTATCATGATATCCTACAGTTTAGGTCAAAAATAATTTAAAAACTGGAATATTTGTATTTTTTACGCCTTCCTTATTCAATTAATATAACGCTGTGACATTGTAATAGCGAATGCATCGAGATTTCTGTGAAATGTCACCGCAACTAATTGATGATGATGCTTTATAATCTATTGATGATGAATTTATTATTTGAGTCCGATACAAAAGCCATTAGCAATGCCAGAGATAAATGACCGGAACGACAATAACTTCCACTTTTTGTTTCGTTGGTTTCCGTTTCCTCCCACTATATTGTTGACTTCCCCAGTCTCAATTGCGTCACCGCGGGCTATGATTATTCATGTGAACTTTGTTTGATACAGTGGGCTCCATCAAAGGTTTTAACGACATTGAAAATAATATTCATGCTATAATTAAAATTTCCATTGAGTTTTACATCTCGTTTAATCCCTCTGACCATATAATGTTTAATAACAACAACACAGTGTAAAAGTTAAGAACTACTAAACCAAACATAGGATAATTTTCCAATTATATTATTTTACTTTAAAAGTTTATAGTATTTAGATTTTTATTTCCAATATTCTTAGTTCAGTATCTCCAAATCAAATCAATACATTAGCATTTGACTTGAATGAGATTTTGCCCAAAAATACACTTTTAGCTATGTTTAACATAGTTCATCATAGCATAGTACGTCAAGTTTCATCGATTTTTAAGACATTTCAATCCAATATAATTTACGACTCATCGATAACAACAAACGACAGAGAGATTCTACGTAATTTCATTCAAGAGCACTCTTGAAATCAATGTAAAATTACAACGAAATAAATCCTACCATTTACAAATAATGTTTTTCAATTTTCCTCTTTTCCTCAGTACAAATCACAGCAAATTAAACCATACTTATTTATTCTCAAGGTACTTCTAAGTTTGTTTCAACCACAAAATGTAAAATTACGTATTATTTACAATCTTTTAACCTTTACAGGTAAGAGTTTAATAATGAAAAGATTACTACGCGGCTACATGTAAAATTCTTCTGACTGGACCAGGAAAAAGTATTACAAAACGATTTTTTTAGTTGTATAAATAATTGATTTTACGCCATCTTATTGGAACGAATACGCTTGTAATGAATCAAAGGTTTATGGAATTCTGATTGGATATGTAATCTATTATTCAAGCTGTAAAAATAAACTTAGTTCTTCTTGGTTGTTACATGCCCTCCTTGAACGTAAAGAAATCGATCGATTATGTACTTTGTCATTATTTATTCTTTATATTATTCATGAAATTTAATTCAAGTTGCTTGACTCTTTAACTCTTCCAATTACAGATCAGGCGACACATGAAATATTTAAATTTCCTAGCATTGAATCTTCTTTACAGATCTTACGTAAAAACTATTTCTAAGACAACTACTATGACGGGTTGTAAAAGAAAGACAAATAAGTTAAAAATAATCATACCAAAATCCAAAATACGTGTTTAAAAAAAATATGTGTATATATTTTTACAACAACTTTTACCTGCCAATTTTTGAATATTATGGAGCTTTAAAATATTATAAAGTGTTTAGATTATGTAAAATTCCAAAATTAAGAGTTACTGTCTTTTAAGTGTTGTAAAACAAAACATTTAAACTAATAATGCATCTTTAGTTTACCATTTCGAGATGACAGGCCCTCCTGAAAGTTATCTTTTTCCAACTAATCCGAAAGGGACATTTGTAACCAGTTTTTCAAACGATGAAGTAGTTTTTAATGAATAAAATTATATTTTAAGCATTTTTACTAATTTTTGTTCCCAAAATTTTTCAGACTAATGAAACTCATGATCATTTTCTGAAATAGTATTATATGCTTTCTTGGTTTTCTGTTCTTATAAATTAATATATTAGGTACTCATTCATATTAAAGAGTAAAATAAGTTTAGCCCACAAACCATGTAGATAAATTAAATCATTCCAATAAATTAATACCACCATAAAAATAGAGTATCAGCGAATTTAATATTTTTCAATTTCAATCAGTCTTACCGATTCTGGATACAAACCTTAAAATTGTTGAATTTGTTGTGATTTTTGTGTGTAGGTGATTATTTGTAGTGCTGGTATGAGTTAATGTGACATATAAATAAAGTGTTTAACGTAACACTGTTTTATTGAACACTAGCCGTTACCCGCGCTTTGCACGTCATTTTCAGTCTAAGTCAGTAGCCTATTTAGTAAAAGTCTTATTTAATTTTATAAATAATTTCTGAAACCTTTTTCTATATTTCTGTTTATAATAAAGTTTTGTTGGACGTAAAAAAATCCGGATTAGTCAAGTCATTTCTGAAATTCTTGAACTCATGCAACATAATGTGTTATTTAGCGGTTGAATTGTATTTATAAGTTTGTTATAAATACAACTATAACAAACCTAATATAAGAAAATAACCTTAATATATTTAATAATTAAAAGTAAACACACACATAGGCTATTATTAATACTGAAAGAGTCAGACTAAATTAGAATAAAAAGCAAAGTAACTTCTAAAATAATCATAGAAGATACTTTGATACCTTGAAAGTTATCTCTTTCAGAGAGTTTCGTATGATGATGTGAAACTTCTTTTATTTAAACTGCATTATTTAATTAAGGGTTCTTAATGACATTATGTAAATTCAAGCAATATTTTAGACCAAATTCTATTTCCTAGTTATTCTCTACACACTCTAAGGAAGTAATATTGTTTTAGTATAGTAGGGCCAACATGTAAACCCTTACCGATATTTCAGAACATTGGAAAATGGCTTCAAGACCTTTGCTAGATATGAAAGTCCACATGTGTGAAATATTTTTCATGTAGTTATAAAAAACCTTTTCATTTACAGTTTAGATACAACACGATATACAGATACATTTAATATAGGAATAATTTCCCCTTAATGACCCTGTACTGTGAGATAAAATGTTAAGTACTGTAATATACATGGGAATAAAGTAGCAATAGGAACATTTAGTAATTGAAAAATATGGTTGTGGGAGTAAATTCACTACACACAATTCAGTAAGAATTATTATACAATTGTGTATTTACGATCACAAACAAATTAAGTATTTACTTAAAAGGGTTTTAAAGGTACTTAGGTAGGTAGTATTGAATTTCATAAATTCTACATTAAATCTAGGCATTACTTCGTTAATTAATACATTAATTTAATTTAATTCAAACAAGTAGTATTTAATTTAAATAATTATTATATATCTATTAGTATTAATAATAATTACTCATCTGTGATTGTTGTATAAAATAAATCATAACGTTTAAATAAACTAAAAAATATATGCCCTTACACTTATTACATGTCGAATCATTTTTAAGAGTTTATAGGCTTTCACCAAAAAAATGTTTTTGTGGAGCATAAGTATGCTTTTTTATATTTGTATTTTGAACGCATATAACAAATAAGCTCCCTATTCTCAACCAAGTCAGCAACAAGTCGTAAATCCGGCTTATATACTGTACATCAGGGGACTGAGTAACTTATCTTGTACCAATATAACACATTACATATTTAGGTGCTGACTAATGCATAAGCGTATGCTACGAAATATATACGGCTTAACGTCGTTTAAATAAATTTAATTTACACGTTAGGAAATGTTTTTTTTTACACCTAACGTGAATACTGTTATTTATAAACATGCTTTTTTATTAAAACTTATATATCTTTATCGTTTTTCTAAGTATGTGCAAGGTATTTATTAGTAGTAAGTAAAAAGGAGAAACTAATTTAAAGAGTACACCAAAAGTAAAATTAAATTACTATTACAGAATTAATTTTAAACTGTATCTGAAACTATCCCTTAATTCAACTCTAGTATTCAACTTCAACTTCTGCTCTGAAAAATTATGAAATCGTATTTTTAAACGAGACTTTAAAAGAAATCTGAATAAAATTTTTCATAATAAATTGAGATTTTACGTTTTATGGTCGATTGGCCACACATTACTGTATTTTGATATAAATTGCAACAAAAGGGAAGAATGGGTGTGGCAATTGCAACATAAAAGTTTTATTCACACCTAGATGCATTTTGTTGTGCAGTCATTATGGTCAAGTATTAGGCTATATTTAAAATTAACAGCTAAATAAAATAACAAATGTGAAGTTAAGTCTGTGAGGATATTTGAAGCTTGAGGGAAAAGGATTCTCAATAACTAAATCAATTTCTGTAAAATTATTGCTAATCCGTGGATTGTAATATATATAACCTTGTAAATTCTAAAGAATACCTAACCGATAACAGATTAGAGAAATTTTCCAATAGTTTTCTGTACGTATTCTGTATTTAGAAAAACATATATAAGTTTATTGATTATTTTAACCAGTTTTTTATATTGATTTAACAACGGAGAGTTAAAATTTCTGATATTAGGCAAATATATTATTCATGAGAAGTTGTTTAAATAAACTAATAATATTTTATTTTATGTGGAACATTCAGAACACAGCTGCTCTATAGAATGATTCAATTCTAACAATGCAATGCATAGTAATTAGATAATAAAGTCAGGCATTAATGATAAAAGTGTAAATTCAAATAAAATTTTTAGATATCCTTTCGGCTGGATAAAGGGACAATGATGTCAGAAGGCAATTGCAATACTTGTGGCCTATCACAGAAATTCATTTTTTGCTACTTCCAAATGAACCCTTAGTAGATTCCACAGTTTATATTGCTTCAATCTGACGAAAATTATTCTGTCGTAATGGAAGCTTCCATAAATTGAGAATTCTTACATTCTGACACGTTTCCAGAAGTAGGGACCTCACTGGGGTTGGAAGCTTTGCATAGAGGAACCCTTTTCAATTGAAAAAAAATGCATCGGAGAGTGGAAAATCACAGAACACAGAAGCTTCGATAGAAGCTCTTTGGTGTTTAGATATTTCCAGTAGCTTCTAATATATGAAGACCAAAATTTCCTTCATTGTAGAATGTTCCACTGAAACTCCAAGTAGATTGAACAATATCTTTGAGACACAAGAATAAGTGGAGGAAAAATATTATCAGTAGAATAATTTAGTTCAAACCCCTACTAAGCCACGAAATTACCACTTATGAAAAGACTTTTAGGGAATTTTGAATATTCTGAGATCTCTACACTCTTGGTTTCTAAGAAAATTACTAACTTCACGATAAATATTCGGACATAGAATGTGGCTGGTAATGGTACAAGGAAATGAGAATCAATGACATTACTATTGTTGAGGACATCTTGATATATTATTTCGGTTGAATGTTTTTC
Source organism: Homalodisca vitripennis (assembly GCF_021130785.1). Taxonomy (NCBI): domain Eukaryota; kingdom Metazoa; phylum Arthropoda; class Insecta; order Hemiptera; family Cicadellidae; genus Homalodisca; species Homalodisca vitripennis. The sequence continues at coordinate 15,707,205 of NC_060211.1, forward strand.
AATAATCTAATAAGGTGTTTTTTTGAAAACTTCAAACTCGTATTAAAAGACTTATAGCCCAAGTATTAAAATTCTTTGAACGGGAGTCTTGGACACCAGTGGGATGTGTTTTTTAAAACCACTGATTTTAGTGACCTCACAATGTTTTATTTTCAAAAAGATGGAGCTACTCCACATTATGCTCTTCCTGTGTGACAATGGCTAGATGCACACTATCCAGATCACTGGATCGGTAGAGGAGGATCAATTGAGTGGCCGGCAAGGTCTCCAGACTTAACACACTTAGACATTTTTTTAATCAATAGTTTTTAAAAAGACATCGCACTGGTGTCCGAAAGTTAAAAAACACTGCTGGTTGCAGACACTTAACTAGATAAACTTTTAGAAAGGTTAGGTAAGAATTTGAAAATAGGTTATTTTTTGCTTGAACAACAATGGCTGGCTACCTATTTGATAATTTTATTTCAAGTTTACAAAGGATTAATAACAGTATTCAGTGAGTAATTTTGTTGTTATTAGCAGTAGTACAGTATTTTTAGACTAATAATTGTTGTGTAAGAAATTACATTATTGGCTGCTAATAACAAGCGGCTTGGCCGATTTCAATTTCTTTGCCAAAATACAGCATTTTTTATGAGCTTATATTTGAGGTGTCACTAGCTATTAGTTGCCATTCCTAAATTTTAACTTTAGGTATGGGGGGCATGGTTAGGGAGCAACCCCATTTTGAAAATATTTTTTTGTCCCCCAATTAGTACTATACACTATCGTTTACATAATTTTGATACTTTGACTATAAGTCTTTTAATACGAGTTTGCAGTTTTCAAATGAACACCTTTTATATGAAAAACATTAACTAAATAATAGTCTGTTATTTTGAATACAGCATTTACTTTTTAAGACAAAGGCTAAATTATTTTCCTGCCACTAAGATCAATAAAAAAATCATCGGTAACTAAACGATTGCCAAGCAGCAGGTTATTTTAGAATTTCTACCACGTGACCAGAGATGTCTATAGCACTTCACCCCCTCTCTCAAATCTATAGCTTTATCTATAATATGTACTGAGGACTGACAGACAGAAAATCTGACGGAAAATGAATTTTTTTCAGCCCCCAAGGAAAGAGAATAGCAAAACTACCGGCGTGATACATATCGATCAGTAAAATACAACAACAGAAAATAATTCAGGCAATATTTAAGAATATGGTAAAATGAAGGAACTTCTGTTCTAGAGACTCCATAGCTCAACACTATAAGCTTCCCTTTCGTTCGAAAAACTGTCTTTGATGATAGTTATGATGTTTGTGATGTAAACGTACACTGATAAAACATAGTACAAAGTGTAACTTTTCTTCAGCACTGAATATACTTTTGTGAGGACGTTAAATATATTCTTATACAAGTAATAATTGCAATATAGAAAAATTTATTTCAGCTACGTAAACAGATATATATATATATATATAATATATATATAAATGCTGTTGCTTGTCTGGAACCCCGGATTTTGACAAATTGAAAGAGGTTATGGGATTTCCATATAGGAGCCGCATTTAAAAGTAATAATATTTGTTTCTAGTAAACAAAAATAATATGTATATTGATTCATAAAGGTGTATGGTCAAATATCACAGAAAAGTGAACAGCGATATTATATGAAGAATATTTGCCAAGTTGGAAGTATGCTGTAAAGAATGCTGCGGTTGGAAAAAGTGTATTTTAATTCTTCTAATTAACTGCAATTTTGATGTTAATGTTCAAGCGGAGTTACTTGATAATAATAATCCTATCCTTACTGAATATTATGTTATTTTGCACCTGGGATTAATTAAATACAAATAATCAATGGTTTAAAAGCAACAAAACAATTCAGTGTTTAATTAAACATACCTTGTTTGATCAACACGTGAGACCTCACTCGACTTCATCAACGTGCCGATACGTTAATTAGTGAAACTTGATATTGGTTTCGGTGATTGCTTTGATATCATTGCTAAACCCATCTCTTAACACGGTCTGAAAATTTATTGCTCGTATTAAACCGAATATGGAAAACATTAAATGAGTTTTTTTAGTATTCCGCCTGCACGAACAACCTGCTACTAGTTAGAGTGAAATGTTTAGTGGTGGTTAGCGGTCAGATTTCCATATGGAAAATATTAACTACCAATTAAACATTTTTTGGAAATGAATTGGTATCATAAAGAAGGTACCATACATGTGCAGGTATCACGGTAAGATTTGCGTAAGATTTCTATTTTGATGCCTCTAATGTAACATCGTTTTAATTATTCATCTGTTTTAGCAAATTTTTCTATCTAGGTGTAATAAAATAAGGTATTTAATTTTAAACGACTGTAAAAATTGAACAACGTTTACCAGGATCTATAAAACACAATTCATAGTAATTCCAAACCAGTATTTGTATACCTTGAACACTGCCCATTATGTTTGATTTATTTTCAAACTAACTAATCCAATGTTAACATATATTTAAACTGGAACCATGCGTGTGATTCATAATCAATGTATTATAAGTTTTCTGAAGGTTAGAAAACACGAATTATCCTAAATTTAATTTCCTATGTAAATTTATAATTTTAAACATATATTCTCCAATATCAACAGCATTTATTAAATTACAGACACGTTAAATAATTATTTAGTCTAAATTTAAGGTTTTCAGATAATTTTATTTAATTTAATAACCCGTTTTATTTAGTACATTAGAAAATAAACTGTGTTAAACTTCAAATATAGGTATATAATATTTATTATTTTATTTATAAATTGAATTAAGAGTCACATTTACTTGGTATTTACATCATATAATTTACGATTAAATGCACATATATTCACTTAACGATTCTGTACTGTACATAAGTTTTAACCAAGTTGTACAGTGTTTTCTTACTTGTGTAGGTAACAGCTCCCTGGAAGTAATTTTAATGGGTTTGTGTCGTAAGAGAGCAAAGATAATAATAATATTCAATAATATGATACCCAGTTTTACGTTTAAGTAGGATAACACTGTTATTTTTTAAGGACGAGAGTAATATTTGCAACTTACAATGACTGAACGGTTTGTTTAAGAATATTTGTTTTAGTGTTGCAATCAGTAAGTAGATTAATATAAATGTTTAATAGGATTTCAGAAATTTGCCATTGTTATATGTAAAAAAAATGTACAACACTATCTTTATATATATATTTCTTGTGTGCGTGTGTATGGTCCTAAACTCCTCCTAAACGGGTGGACCGATTTTAATGAAACTTTTTGTGTGTCTTCAGTTGGATCCGAGAATGGTTTAGATTCATAATTCGGTCAAGTTTTAATAGTTTATTTAATTAATTTTTTAATAATAAATTGTTGTTGATGGTGGAGTGTTTGACATTGGATCCGCCAGACTGCGCCACGAACGACACGTAATACAAAGTGAACTGATACTTAACAGCTGTGAATATTTTCAGCTGAAGTTCATCAATGAGGCAGAAACATTTGTTCACATTTAAAATTTAGAAAGTTAATATTTTAAATTTGTAAAGTGCTTGATCAGTAGTGTAATGCAGATTGCAAAGATGAAGTTTCACCAATTGTTCTACGTAAACATTATAGGCCTAATATTACAAACACAGCCATAATGTTTTTTCTATTTTAATTCCAGGTTTTCCCGACATTTTGTGCTGCTATCAAATTTGTGTGTTGTTTTGTTACATTCTGTAATTATTGTGTGAGTGCTAATTGTTATAATACATTAATAGAGATTGAAGATGTTTAAAGTGCATAAAAAACTATACTTATTTATTAAAGTTAATGAACTCATTTTGCACATTGAAGTGAGTATATTGGTCGCATACCTCAAATAACCTAAGTAGCATACAAATCAAAAGGTTGTGTTTCTATGTGTGAATATTGTTAACAGTTTAGATAATCAAGTTTTAAACTAATTGGATTTAAAATAATTTGTTGTAATTTACATTTTTTAATCTGCAGTCAGAATTGGTCACATAAGTTCAAATTAAGTAGCATACAAATCACATGTGTGAATAACTACTTATTGTTAATAGTGTAGGAATTGGTTTTAATTTAAATTCTGTTGGCCAGTTCCGACATTATACTGTAATTTTAAATTACTAATTTTATAACAAGTATATTTTTTAATTTACAACTTAATTTATCGTAATGCTATTGAATGTACAATATTTTTTGTTAATCCTTCAGGAGTGTACATAAACAAATAAGATGGTTTTTCCAATAGGGCTGAAGTATAATAAGTGGCCTCCATCACAATCGAATTATTGATATTTCTGAATAGCCTATCCAAACTACTATCCGAATTGGATTATAGTTATTTAAAGGCTGAAGTATAATAAGCAGCCACCATCACAATAGAATTATTGATATTTCTGAATAGCCTATCCAAAACTACTGAATTTCATTAGGCTATAGTTATTTATTCGGTCAAATTTAATTAAATTTTTAATTATAAATTGTTGATGTTGGAGTGTTTTATATTGGATCCGACAGACTGTGCTACGACACGTAATACAAAGTGAACTGATACTTAACAGCTGTGAATATTTTTCAGCTGAAGTTCACCAAAGAGGCAGAAACATTTGTTTACATTTAGATTACGTTATTATGAAGTGCTTGATCAGTAGTCTAATGCAGATTGCAAAGTTAAATTTTCACCAGTTGTTCTATGTAAACATTATAATATTACAACACAGCCATACGTTTAATCAATTATAGTCTTGAAAGCATAGAGTAAGCATAAACATATAAAAATAACACCACTTCTTATTTCAATATATTCTGTACTCACTTTGGAGGATAGAGATTATCCAGATATAAAATTGGAAGTTTTAGCTTTTAAGTGAAATTCTTAGTAAATTATTAAGTGTTGATCTTGGAAGAATGCGCTACGATCGGAGTTTCAAATGTTTTTCTATTTTAATTCCAGGTTTTCCCGACAGTTTGTGCTGCTATCAATGTGTGTGTGTTGTTTTGTAAGGTTCATGTTTCAAAAGTAAATACGGCAAATAACATTAAAATATAATAGAATAAAGTTATAAAAAGTGTACTACGTGGCCGCGTTATAAGTTTATAAAGGCCAGGCAAAAGGAAGAAAATAAAAAATAAAACATTGTGTAATTATTGTATGAGTGCTAAAATTGTAATAGTACATTAATAGAGATTATTGGTCGCATTACCTCAAATAACCTAAGTAGCATACAAATCAAAAGGTTGTGTTTCTATGTGTGAATAACTATTGTTGACATTTTAGATAATCAAGTTTTAAACTAATGGATTTCAAATAATTTGTTGTAATTTACATTTAAATCTGCAGTCAAAATTGGTCAGATAAGTTCAAATTAAGTAGCATACAAATCACATGTGTGAATAACTATTGTTAATAGTGTAGGAATTGGTTTTAAATTAAATTCTGTTGGCCAGTTCTGATACTATACTGTAATTTTAAATAACTATAATGAAATTCGGTAGTTTAGATTAGGCTAATCAAGAATATCAATAGAGGTTATCCAGATATAAAATTGGAAGTTTTAGTAAAATACACTTTTAACTGAAATTGGTAAATATTAAGTGTGCAGTGATTGATCAGTTAATTTTTGGTTTATAAATAAACTGTTTTTTATCTTGGTATGTTTTAAATTGGATCCAGCAGAATGCGCTACGATCGCAGTTTCAAATGTTTTTCTATTTTAATTCCAGGTTTTCCCGACAGTTTGTGCTGCTATCAAATTTGTGTGTTGTTTTCTATCACCGTGTAATTATTGTGTGAGTGCTAATTGTAATATTAAATTAATAGAGCATCACATGTGTCAATAACTATTGTTAATAATGTAGGAATTGGTTTTAAATTAAATTCTGTTGGCCAGTTCTGATACTATACTGTAATTTTAAATATCTATAATGAAATTCAGTAGTTTAGATAGGCTAATCAGAAATATCAATAATTCGATTGAGATGGTGGCTGCTTATTATACTTCAGCCTTTAAATAACTATAATTTGGATCGTCATTTTAGTAGTTTAGATAGGCTATTCAGATATATCAATAATTTGAATGTGATGGTGGCCACTTATTGTACTTCAGACCTATAGGGAATACTTATTTAGTATATTAGATACTGTAGTCTATGTTGTTATACATTTTTATCTAGAAGTTACTTAATTAAAATTACATATTGAATAAGTTACTCATATTCATTGTGTACTATTATACAGAATTTTATTTTTACAGAAAAATGCCACGTCTTTGTGGAAGAGGACGAATAGTTATTCAATCATGTGATTTATATGCTACTTAATTTGAACTTATGTGACCAAACTGTTAACAATAGTTATTCACACATAGAAAAACAACCTTTTGATTTGTATGCTACTTAGGTTATGCGACCAATATACTACTTCGTTCAATAAATTTTCAAAATTAGTTCAATAACTTCAATGAATGACTATAGTTTTTTATGTACTTCAAACATCTTCAATCTCTATTAATGTATTATTACAATTAGCACTCACACAATAATTACACAATGTTACAAAGCAACACACATATTTGATAGCAGCACAAACTGTCAGGAAAACCTGGAATTAAAATAGAAAACATTTGAAACTGTGATCGTAGCGCATTCTGCTGGATACAATGTAAAACATGCCAAGATGGTCCACTCAATTAGGAGGAGTTCAGCTCCATACACACGCACACAAGAAATATAAAGATAATAAAATTCGGTAGTTTAGATAGGCTAATTAGAAATATCAATAATTTGATTGCGATGTTGGCCGCTTATTATAATTCAGCCTTTAAATAACTATAATCTAATTCAGTTTGTCATTTTAGTAGTTTAGATAGGCTATTCAGAAATATCTATAATTCGATTGTGATGGTGGCCACTTATTATACTTCAGCCCTATACGGAATACTTATTTAGTATTTTAGATAAATTAAATTCTGTTGGCCAGTTCCGATACTATACTGTAATTTTAATTAACTATAATTAAATTCTTATAACGTGTACAGGACAACGTCTGTCGGGTCTGCTAGTATATGTATAAAACAAAGAGTGCTTTCGTCTGAGCTGATTGTGAGCTTGACTTCTCGTGCTTGTGACTTGTGCTCGCGATTTGCATCCTGTGCAGTGAAAACTGAACTAAACTCCAAGCAGGCAGCTCTGCTATAATTTGATTAGATTGTATTTAGGATTTAAGTTAGTTATTTTTCTGAGGAATAAATTAGGTTGCAGATGTCGGAGGAATTTTTTTACATTTTGTAACATAAAAACATAGAAAATGTCGGAAATCCTACTATCGTCACACTTTAAACATATAATTATTAGAAATTTTGGTATTGCCTTACATTAAAATGCCTTATCTGGTTTATATTAACATGTTACTTTATTAGTGTAATATAGGATGTAAATTATTGGATTTTGGTAGTTTTTGAATCTCCGGTTATGATTGTATAAAGTACAAAATATCTCCTGGAAATTTCGTGCTAAGGATGATTTCAATAGACAGATTTTTATGAAAGCTACCGAATATATTACTTGTATTATTCTTAACTTTACCTCAAGTTGTACTTTAGATGGCCAGAAAATTATAAATCGAATCTTTCATATTTTGTACACTCAATGTGTAAAGCATGATAAAATGGGATCGTATAAAATAAAACAGATATTACAGGAAGTGAGTTGGGACACTTACCTCCCTTGGCCGCACTCCACTGTAATATCTCGCTTGTTTTTATTACAGGGATGAAGGGTCGTGATGAAGGTGAGGGCAGATTTTTCCCTCGGCCCTACAACTGTCCTTAACAGGGCTTACTGCGCAATTTACACTTAGCTTTCTGCTGCCATTAAACACGTCTAGCCCAAGCAGTTGGTTTACATAAACATACTGATCGCGTGAAAAATCAATACAGTTACGTATAATTTTAAACTGTTCTATGGTTTACATTAAAATTGAATATCAGTATTATTTTATATTTTTAACAATCAAAAAACAAATAAAACTCGTGAATAAAACCAGTTACTAAACGATTCTAGAACGTCCAATGCGACAGGTTTGAGAAATATGGGATGTCTTAGACTTAGAAGCTAGAAAGCTTTTTTTTTACACAGCTTTATTTACAGTATAAGTGAAGCATATGCCGTAGGGTGGCCGCAGGCCGAGAGAGATTATCGAGTATAAACAAGAGTTCGTAAAAAGTGAAAACCCAACAAAAGTAACTTGGACCGGCTCAGTGGGTTTGATCTCTCCATAGCATTGCTATACTCGACGAACCCACAAAAAAGAAACAAAATCAAGCGTTCGGCCATTGGCCGAAATTACCGAACTCGGTGACCTGCTGGCACCCCAACCCCGACAATTTGACTAAATTTTTCTCTCTCTCGGTGCCCCTACCTCCACGCGGTTGCGACCGGGCAACGGACTCCAGGCAACCCCCCTGCTACCCAGTAGGGGGGCAATAAGAGGAACCGCACGACACGAATCCGTGCGGTCTCCTGGAGCCCGGCTAAAAGGGGCATTAACACCTCCGAGAGAGGTGTGAAAAAGACACCCGGACCGGACATCAATGGATCCAGATCCCTTCAAGCGCAAGGGGAAGGTCACAAGGACCCCCCCGGGATCTGGATCAATCAAGCCGGTGGACCCAAAGAAGAAGGGGGTCAAGACACCCCCTGGGTCCACCATGGCACAAACAATTGCCCACCCCCCCAACAAAGACCTCGTTACAACTGGGGGGGGGCCATCAACAATACAAATACCGGACATGACTTTCACCAGTAAGAACACCATGGCAATACAACACAAGGACATGACGGCAGGTTCTCCCTCTCGAATCCGCTCCGGATCCGGAGGGAGAGCCCCCCACAAGGAATTGACGGACGACCTCACCCCTCCTCGGAAAACAACCGAGAGGATGGTGATGGGATCTACGGACGATGACTCAGAAGATTACGCGGTCGTGACCAAGAAACGCAAAAATCGCTCTAGTCCAACGCATGACCCTAGGACAAGCAAGAAGGACAAGGTTGAGGCCCCCAGAGCTAGGTTGACGGAGCTGAGCACCGACGAAGATAGTGACGGCACCGGCAAAGAAGAGGACGTAATTGAGTTGACCAGCTATGACGCAATCGACAGCTCCATTAGCCTGGTTTTGGGTAAGCTAAGGCTGCTTCAAAAGAAGGCGGGATCTGCGGAGAAAGTGCGCGACATAGAAAAAGAGCTGCAATCCGTACTTCGCAAAGCACGCATGCTTCACGAGGAAAACCTGACCCTCAGGGCGCGTCTTGAAGAGAGAAGTTCGATCATGAAGATCTTCAAGGAAACCGTCCCTCCACAGCATCACGCAGCAACTCCAGGACCCTCATACGCGCAGGCTGCAGCTAGGCAATCGACGTCCAGGACCATCCCACCCAGGTCTACGAAACCTACTCAGACGATCCTCGTCTACCCGAAGACGGAAGGAGCAACGTCTGAGGAGGTGAAGGACTTGGTGCGCCGAACTGTGGACCCAAAAGCCTTGGGTCTGAGGGTTCACAGGGTGTCCAAGATCCGGAACGGTGGGGTGGCGATTGAACTGGAAGGAAAAGATCAAGCCAAGAAGTTAGCCGAAACGCTGCAGCCGGTCGTCAACACACGGGAACCCAAGAAAAGACTACCTAAGATCATGATCTACGATGTTCCAAGGCTCCTGGAGCCCAACGAGATCGCGAGGGACGTGTTCGAGCAAAACATCCGCTCAATGGGGATGGAGCCGGCAACCTTCGTGGGAGGCTTCACCCCCCTCTTCAGGACGGGCCCCAGAGATCCTCAGACATGTCACTGGGTGTGCGAAGTCAGCCCAGTGATACGACAAACCCTCTTACGTACCGGACGAATCTGCCTTGGATGGAATTCATGTAAGACAATAGACTATATCGCAACAACCAGATGCTATAGATGCCAAAGATATGGACACCTGGCCAAGGCTTGCAACGCTGTGGGGGATACGTGTGGGCACTGCGCGAAGGAAGGACACACCATCAAAGACTGCAAGGATAGGAGCAAGCCACCCACCTGCACGAACTGCAAGAGAGCTGGAAGAGATTCCAAGCACGCACTGACATCTAACACCTGTCCCAGCTATCTTGCAGAGTGTTCCAGGATCTCGACACACACTGACTATGAATAGACCTAATCGACGAGAGATCCTGAGGGTCGGGCAGCTGAATCTCCGTAACTCCAAAGCTGCCTGTGACGAAGCCAGACACACGATGGCTGAGCTAAATTTAGACATTCTCCTAGCGCAGGAACCCTACAGCGTTTCGGGCAAGGTCAGATGCTTCGGATTGTCATCCACGAACCTCATTATTGGGAACCAGCAACAGGAGGTGAGACCGATGGCAGCGATCGTCTGCAAGCCGGAACTGGAGCCACTGGAAGTACTGCAACTCAGGACGACACACTTTGCAGTGATGAAGATTAGGACAAATGTAGGACTAGTGACTTTTGTATCCGGCTACTTCCAATTCAGCCATCCAATAGACAATTACATCGATCAATTGGACAACATCTTGCGGAGTCTGCGTGGAGAACATGTCGTCGTGGGATTGGACGCTAATGCCAATTCCACGTTCTGGCATTCCGACGAGACAAACGCCCGCGGGGCTGAATTGGAAGCTTTGATCATAAGAAGAAACCTGGTGGTTCTCAATAATGAGGGTCCCAGCACTCACAACTCGGGCACCAACATAGATGTGACACTGGCGACGCCAGGCATCGCTCGACACGTAACATCCTGGAGTGTTCTGGAGAATCAGAGTATGAGCGACCACCGCCTCATTACGTGGACAATTGACTCAGCACTTGCATCGAATGAACGATCCGGTACGGTAATGAGGGTAAATAAGACGAACTTCGATAGGCTGAATAACATCATACAAGCAAGATTACAACAAGCAAGAATCAGCCCGGAGGAATTCACTACAGTTCTGAAGGAGACCTGTGCCGCGGCGATCCCCCGAGTTAAGAAGAAACGGGACACGTCAGCCCCCTGGTGGAACGCCGGTCTCGAAAACCAAAAGATCGTCGTCAACCGAGCCAGAAGAAAAGCCCAGCGCTGCTGCCCCTGTAGGATGAGACTCGTTTACTCGGGCATCCACAGGAGGGAGCAGCTGAAATATAAAGCAATGATCAAGAAGAGCAAGTCGGATAGTTGGCGGCGGTTTGTGGGAGAGACCGGTAACGATCCATTTGGTTTCGTATATAAGCTAGGGGCTGACAAGCTTAGACTAAGAGAAGTGATGACGACACTGAGGATTGCAGACCAGGAATACACGAGTGACATGGAGGGGACGCTGCGGCACATCCTGAACACCTTGATGACACCAGACGAGATGGGGAACGAAGATCGGGAGCACCTAAGGATCAGGGAGGACCTCCTCGTACCGTATGACGGGCCAGTTGATCAGGACTTTACAATAGTCGACTTAACCAACGCTATAGCCAAAATGAAGAAGGGGAAGGCTCCAGGGCCGGATGGAATCCCAGCTGAAGTCCTGAAAAACTGGTCCGCCGGGGTGGGGGAGATCTTCCTGGAACACCTGAACGGCTGCTGGAGAAGCGGATACTACCCATCCGTCTGGAAAGAGGCACTGGTGCGGATCATCCGTAAATCCGGGGACAGAGACTGGTCGGACCCAACATCTTTCCGACCCATTAGTCTGCTATCTGTCCTCGGAAAGACATTTGAAAGAATGATATGTGAAAGACTGACGAACCATATAGAAGGACAAGGACACCTGTGCGACTCTCAGTACGGCTTCCGAGCTGGGAGAAGCACGGTGGACGCCATCCAACGACTCCTGGACTGGACGACGGCAGTGAACTCAAAACACGCAGTAGGACTCTTCCTGGACATCAAGGGAGCTTTCGACGGGGTGTGGTGGCCAGTTGTGTTCCATAAACTTAGAAGTATGCGAGTATCTCAAAACATCTACAAGATCATCAAGAATTACCTGTCAGACAGGACCGCATATATGGAGCACGGTGGCTGCCGCGCGCAGATTCCCGTCGAGAGGGGTTGCCCGCAAGGGTCAGTCCTGGGACCCATCCTTTGGAACTGCGTGTTTGACGACCTCCTGAGAATCCCACTTCCGCATGGTTCGTCGGTCATCGCTTTCGCTGATGACGCGGTCTTCCTTGTACAAGGAAGATCTAGACCTGACATCGAAGAAAAGATGGCGGAGATCTGCACCAGACTGGACAACTGGTCGAAGACAGTTAAACTGGAATTTTCAGCCTCAAAGACCAAGGCTATGATCCTGGCCGGCAATCTTCACAGGGGACGACCACCGCTGATCAGACTCTCCGGACAACGGGTCGGATACGTGGATCAACAGGAATACCTCGGGGTGCTGCTAGACAAGAAACTGACGTTCCTTCCCCATGTGAAAGCCAGCGGCGAGCGAGCCAAGGCACTCATGGGGAAGATAGTTAGACTAGCAAGACTCAAGTACGGCATACGACCAGCCACGCTGCAGACCATCTACAGAGCAGTGTACACCCCGATGGTTGACTACGCTTCACGTGTCTGGGCCCACCGGGTGGAGAACGTTCATGTGCGAAGACAGCTCCGGATGGCACAGAGACACGCATTGCGCTGCATAACAGGGGCATACAGGACTACTTCATTCCAGGCAGTTGCAATCATCGCTGGAGAACTCCCGATAGATCTGAAGATCAAGCTGGATAAGATGCTGTGGGAAAGGAAGACAGGACAACGGAACGGCACCAAACAACAACTCAGGGAGCAGATCCTGGATCAGTGGCAGAGGGAGTGGGATGAGGCGGACACTGGACGTTTCACCCACTCCATCTTTCCGGATGTCCGAGAGAGAATTCAACAGCTCAGGTGGATCCAGATTGATCATGTCCTCACTCAGTTCCTGACTGGGCATGGTCAGTTTGGTGAGTACCATCACCGCTTCGGGCACTCGGAGGACGACCTCTGTCACTGTGGGGAAGTTGACACACCGCACCACAGCATCTTCCACTGCATCGCCTACGACGACCTTCGGCAGGATCTTCGGACTTTCGTGGAGGAAACCCTGAACGCGCAATGGCCCTGTGAATTCCGGACGCTTGTGACGACACCTGAGACGGCAACCCTGACAAGACACCTCTGCGGGGCTATCCTCGAAGACAAGGCCGCCAGACGACTCACCGAGGAGTGACACGACGGGAAGAGTCAGGCAAACTTCGAAGTCAAACTGATCAGTTTTTGACTTGAAGAGCCTGACAAACTTCCAACCAGAAACAGTACAGACAGCAAGACATCATCAACACTAGACTTGACATCTCCCACCGGATTCGACAACCCCGATCAAGACTTCCCCTCTTCGGCGGTGTTGGGACTGCGGTTGCACACCCGCACCAAGGCTGAGGAGCACCGCGGCTCACACCGTCGAAACCGTCCTCGGAACCTCCCCCCCTCCAGGAGCGTTGCAGCGGCAGAAGAAGATGATCCAACACCAGCACAGCACGACCTTCACCTGACAGGACCAGAGACGGTACACAACACATAACCAGACCTGGAAATGACAACGTGAGGACATCGACTTCTGCATGACTCCGCCCCTGGACCCAAGCAGATGACTCCAGCCAGCTGCAACGACTCTGCTCGCGGCCATTGCAGCTGGCGGCCCCTTCCACCGACACCGGGACTCCGACCCAGGACTCCAATCCGTGGAGGGGCCCAGAAGTGCGCAGCACCAGCGAGACTAACAACAACCCGTTCCGAGGACATAACACAACTAACACCAAACAACCCAACCTCCCTCCCCTGTAGTATCCTTAACTTACTCCTGCATGCCTGACTCCAACAAAACTTCCCCTACCCGAAACTCCCTTCTATCCTGCATGCCTTACTACTAACACTGTTAAATTTAGGTTAAGTTGGCTAGGATAGATTAGGGACTTTCATGTAACTAGATCAGGAATTGCAGAGTATAGTTAGGCTAGAGAGTAGAATATGATGTCTTGCAGACACGTATATTCTTAAGTTATAGATTTAATTAAAAAAAAAAAAAAAAAAAAAAAAAAAAAAAAAAAAAAAAAAAAAAAAAAAAAAAAAAATATGCCGTAGGGTATGAGAGGTTAAATTTATTCCTAGTTATACTCTATTATTAGCTTGCGCTTATCGTTAAGCCCACTAAGAACACTTCGCTAAAATATTATATCGTGAAAATATTCACTAACGCACAAACAATCTTCATAGAGACGCCTACGCCGTTATCCTACCCAGAGTTGTCTATATAGGAATTAGGCTTAATGTAATATTTCGTGTATTGGTCAATTTGCTTTTGATATATAATGCACACATGTATATAGGTATCAGGGAGGTAATAATGAAATTGGTAGGCTCTTAAGCCTACTTCACTAACGACCTGCCAACAAATACATGAGCCAACAGTGGGATTTTCACACTTTTTTTATTCTACAAATACTACTAAATTACTCATTAGTGACTCATAATGACAAGTGCCTGATTTCTCATACACTACGCTAAATCAATGTTAGAAACAAATCTGTACTTATACTATGTAATATAACTGTGTTGTGTAGATAGGAATTATCCATGTTAAAGACAACGATAATTTTAATTTGGAAAAAGATTTGCTAAAAACATTCTATTAGTGACAAATAGAAATTACCAGTTCACTGTACATCTGTGCTGTTTTTGTCGTAAAAGTTTATAAATGTTAATGCGGAGAACTTTAGAATGCACGGGTGGAACGTACGTGTACATGTAACACAAGCAGCCACACAGCTGTCCGGGGTAAATACGTAAAGCTGACCCAGGGGTTAGGAAGCTAATGGTAGAAGCGATATTAACGATGCGGTGTTCTCTACCTAACTACCCTGATTGTTAACTAAATCCTCCCCATTATTTTGACTGCGAGGTAAACCTTTACAGTGGATACTCCTATTTAGTTGTTGTGTTATAACACTCATCGTGATTTTCAGTAATTTATATTATTTAGACATGAATACTAAAATCAATTATGACCTACTTCAAATCAAAATGCTTTGTTCTCCATCAAATGATAAAATTTTAGAATGAGGGGAGTGTTTCGTTTGAATAAAAAAACTACCACTTTAGGAATAATAATACACTTTTGTTTTGATACATTAATTTTGAATACTTCAATTGATATTATCAGGAATTTATTCGTTTCCACGGTTATCATAGCTTTCTAATAACGTATAATTTAATAAAGAGAATTACATTTATGAATCGTAATAAAAATGTATAAAGCTATATTTTAGATATTCCATTCACGATGAGATGAGTATTTGGAAAATATATATTAACATTTTTTTAAATGCTACAGTATAGTATTTACAGTTGGGACTTAATATAACTAAATAGAGTTATCAGAAACGTAATAAAAGTTACATGCCCTAAGAAATTAAGTAGTTGCATGTGGCAAAAATAATTAATTTACAATATAATATTTGTTTGCATTTTACATATAAAGTTATTACAATGTAACAGTGTAAATAATTTACTGACTTATTCAACTAATTATTATCTAACTTTTTTTCTTAATTCGCAAACTGCTACCTTATCGTGATAAATTTCAAAATGGACATGAATGGGCAAATTAAACTGGCATTGTTTATTCAGTTAAAACTCAGTTAATTGTAACCGATTTAAACATTTAAAGTGTATATGGTTTAGTCCATACATATTCTTCGAAAGTACAATTTTTAATAGTACTTATTCAAATACTTAGGTTTCAATATTTTGTCATTTTAACAAACATATTTTATTAGTGGGTATGGGCAATATACAAATGTTACTAAAGTTCTTTATATTCGGTTTATTATTTTTTTAAATAAAATTTTTTAATCAAACAATACAGAAAGTGGCTAAACGGAAGGAGGCCGACTAATTGGTTGGACAAAACTTTTGCTTCATTTCACCCAATAAACAAATTCCTAAAGTTTCTGTAGAGAGCACTGTTGCACCGCTATATCATCGATTACCTTGTGAAGAATGTACTACATAATGTATTAGATTGTATAACTAAGTCTTCAATTTACGCCTATGGAAGAATAATAAAATAAGTCAGGACTAGTAAATATTCCACATAAATCATAATCGTTTCTAAGTATTTAAAAGTTGTAAGGGTATTTTGTTCATCCCTTATATACCTCTATAGAAATAAGTAATGGTAATATATTTTATATCTACCGAACACATGATGGTATTGAGCTAAGTTCAAAAATACGAATCTTATTTTACAATCCGCGATATTACACTTACTTGCTACACATAGACTAATGATAGAACACATAGAGAACATGTTGTCACACTGCGGCCTCAAGGGAGGTATCGGACAACTCACCGTGTCCTCTATCCGTATGTATGGACAGGCCAACTATATAGTTACTGAGTGGTTACGTGTACCTGTGCAGGACAGTGGCCGTGACACACTGGCGGGGGTGAGCTCTGAACGTTAGTAACGGAAACCCGCAGAAATACGTGACTTTAGATATATTTTTGTAGCTGAGAAAGATTGATAGCACAAACATGTGACCTGCCATAGACCTACTCAGTTCCATCATGACGTTTACACTAGAACAAGCAGACATATAAAGCTAAACATTTCTCTCTAAACTTGATGTCCTAAACTTAATTAATTTGTTTAAAAACACACTTCGTGATCGTCATGTTAGAAAATATTATTTTAATTACGTATTATTTGAAATTCTGTACTCAATTTTATAACACTCAAATGGAATGTATTGGCATAGTGCAATTAGTATGTACAATGTTCAGTATAATTCAACTGGTCAAATTATTATTAATTTATAATTGATTTATTTTGGATTTTTATGTCGTTAATTAACTTGTTACAGCTAAAGAACTTATTTTGCAACGCTTTTGCGTAACGGAACATGAAAAAAATTCAAAACAGTAATATTTTTGTTAATACAGGCTTTTAATTAAGTTAAAAATTATGAAATCGCACTAATATTAATAATAACACAAAACATAATTCAAGTCTGGAATTTAAAATTGATGATCCTACTAATAAATTTAATAACATTTGTTCCCATCCAAAATGTGTTATTGATATGTATGGCATTAATTGAAGTTCTTTATTAATTTTTCAAATAATTAAACAGGTAAAATATTATAGAGTATTTTTAGAAATTTAAAGCTTGTTTTAAAACTTATTTCAAGTTTATTAATGTTTTATGACAGCAAAGGACTATGTCCAATTATAATCTAATCTGTAAAACGAGATATAACGTAATATATTATTAAAGATTCTAGTTTAATTTTATTTGTATTTGTAGTTATTGATGGTTAATTGCTCACGTTATTCGTAACGGATCTCTAAGATAATCAGCATGGATATTCTGCTAGTAAATTCTGAGTCAAGTTTTTTATACACTTGAATCGATCACTAGGAAGTAGAGTAGGAGAGCCAACTATTCAACTAATCTAGCTCGCTCATTTTCACGTACATTATATAGCAATTGGCTTGAATGCTTAATGAGTCTAAATTTAAACCAAAAGTGGTTTGAAAAACATACCTAGACATATTTTCTTGATTCATGAAGTATAAATGGATTTTAATGGCAATACTTAAAATACTTGGGAAGTATTGTCCTAAGATGATAGACATCTTAGGAACGCAATTTCAAAAATTTAAAGCTTACTTTCAAAATTCCATTTCCACAAATTTTTTCTAGACAGGCGTTTTGAAAGTCATTGGACTTAAAGCTTACTTTCAAAATTCCATTTCCACTAATTTTTTCTAGACAGGCATTTTGAAAGTCATTGGACTTAAAGCTTACTTTCAAAATTCAATTTCTATCAGAACTCAAATTCAGGTCCTGTGTAATTTTTTTCTGGCTATAATATTCCGAAATCTTTGTACTTTTATTACATAATATTTTAATGTTATTACAGTAAATGCTATATGTTAATGCTTATTTGGATACTCTTAATATTATGGAATTTTTATTCCATGAAATTAAAAAATAAAATTATTATTTATTTCCATCAAATAAGAATATAATTGTAACGGTGAGGTTATAAATGCTTATTTAGTGTACCATTTCTCAGGTTTTATTTCAATCTTCAAGTGTAGAAGATTAGTAGAGTCAGGGATGATTACGAAATACTCGTACAATGATATGAACATGGCGAGGCTTTGTTCACTGTGATGAGAGGGAAGCGGAGACAGTGAGCCAACAAATGTCATGTTTTATGTTCAAGAACAACTGCAATTTCCACAAGCCGCTGTTGGAGAAACACATTACACCTCACATTATGGTTGTTCCTGTATGTGACAAGTCCTAACATGTATAACTGTGCTAGATAATTTAACACTACTGCAGCAACTTTTGAAATTTAGAAAAATGACGTGTTTTTGAAACAACTGAATTCAAAAAGTCGGTTGTTGCGTTCTTTACAAGTTAACGCACTGCTAAAGCTGCTCTCGTGATTTCTAACTATGTTTTAACTTACGTATGTAACATATCTCAATACTACTAACCTAATTGAAAGTTTCAAATTTTCTACTCATGTAGTATAACATATTTTAACATCGATTTCACGTATTGTAAAACATACCAACATATATGAATACCAGTTGAAACTAAAATAAAAATGAAAACCATATAAAATTGAATTTGATAAAAACTAACAGACTAGGCAGAATCTTTAAAACATAAGCATTTACGAAATCGCAGAAAAGAAGCCATTAAGAGAGAATTTATTACAGCTCCAAAAATATTTAGTAAAAACAAATATTATTCCATTACATATATACAGGGACTTGATATTTAATTAGCTTTAAAGTAATATTTAAAATAAATACGGACACGTCTCTACTAATTGTTTTTAAAACAATTATTATTATTGATTGAAAAATTAAAAATTTTTATAAGATTGTTGAGATATTTTTTAGTTATAATCATTGTTATAAATTTTTTTAACTTAAACATAATATATTATTGACATTAAATGAACATGTAAAGAAAATCAAACGACTTAATCAAGTATTACGCGGTTTTGTTATTATTTACAAAAAAAATACATTACAATTATAGAGTATAATGATTTCTTGATAATGAAATACTAGGTGTATTTTCATTAAAGTGTTTAATTTCTCTGAAATTTCTGTTTTAGTGCATAAGAAATTTCAAATTAAAATAGTTACTATGCAACCCAATTCAAAATGTTGTGGATGTTTGATTTTTATGAAATTTCTTTTTATTATCCGTGTAATTCATGAGGCACGTGTGTGTGAAATTGTAACTCTCTAGGGCATCGGAGGACATTGGTCATTGTGGAAAAACTGAAACATAGCTTCTCTAAGGATTGCAACCTTACTTTAACTTTAACTGTGTAAAGATGGTTAATCTTCATAAAACATATTTTATTTTTTAGAGTGTAAGACAAATATGCAACAAATTTAATCTTACTATGATTTATATAAGTTGAGAAATATAGTTTTTTTTGTGGGGATTGCAAATCAATTTCAATCTCTATGGATAGTTCAACTTCATAAAAATATTTTGTTTATCGTTTTAGGCCATATCGTTCCATATCGATTTCATTTTTCTATGACTTTAGGAAGTTAAGAGACAAAATATATTCTAGGGGTCACAACCCTATTTCAACCCCTACTATGAATGTTTATTTATAAAAATTCTTTAATTTTTATTTGTCATGCCGAATTTATACTTTCTTGTATATCATGTATTTGAAGAACTAAGTATGAGTGTGTGAGTGAGGGCTTTGACTTTTATATACAGAGATTCACTTTTTCAGAATCACCTCTTACTACGGGCAATAGACTATTCGAAGGTGAAAGGATAGTTGAAGTTTAGGAATTTGTTACCGTTACATATTACTTTTTTGTAATTTTAGTACCTATGGCAAATATCCAAAACCCTAACGTCCTTTTAAATCAACCATCGTAAATAACAACCCGTAGAAAAAAGGACTTAAAAGCACTCCAGTTTAGTTTATTAGAGTAATTTAAATAAAAATAAAAAGGCTTTGAATTTTATTATACACATAATGGTGAATTAACATTTAAAAATATACATCAAATTGACTTAAAATTTAGCTTGTAAATAATATACTGTGGGGTTTTTGTGAACAATATTAAACGACTCTTTTGCCCTTATTTTACATGAAAAAGTCTCAACCTCTTTGGATTCCTAGCAAATGTTTCGACAATACACAACTACGTATGCGAATCCTTACCTCCACTATTTTGTTACGTAGGTCTTAGGTTAACTTCTGTACACATAAACTACTTATTTATTAAGTGCATGCTTAAATTTAGGTTGCCAATTTTTCGGAATTTAAGGAATTATCATGTCAGATCTTGATGGTTATGGCTGGATTAGTTTGTGATGATATGTATTATGTATCATCTTTATTTTTCTTGAGTTCTGAATAGAAGAAAAGACAGATTATAATTCTAAAAGACAATAAAACTTTAATTCTTTGATTTACCTCAGACCCATTTCAAAAGATTGAACTTGCCCATTACTTGTTGTTATGGAGCAGCGGATCTAAATAAGAAACTGTGTCCACATAAACTGGAAGGGATAGTTCGAGGGTATCAACAGAATCCTGGGTATAAACACTGTTTTGCTGCTCATAACATTTGAAAGTTATCGCCACTATTTTGAAATTCACGTGCTGGCCATTATCAAGATAAATATAAAGCCACATAGAAGACCTTAATGTAGGTTTGAATACAAAATAATACAGGGCTGAAGATATAATTCTAGAATAAATGATGTTGCAACACAATTGCAACTCGTCCGGTTATATTCCAACCAACGAGCTATTTTGTTAGAGCATTTATGACACACTTGCAAATAAATTTAGTTGATATATTTTACAGTATTACATAAGTTAATTTATATTAGTACATTAAAAAGTAATAAACTACAACTATTGAGTACTTAAGAGTGATTATTTTATGTTAATGTGGTAGAATATTCTCTTCGTGTCCACCCTCAACTGGAGGATAATGAAGATTCAGAAGGTACAATAGTGTGCATTTTAAGTATTTTTATACATAACTGAAGGTGAAGGTACATGCATGAGACCTTCACGACATGACTTTTATACGAACGAATACGTAAGGCACTCCTCGCTTCTGCCACTCCACAGTATAAAAGCACACGGAATTGACCTGTGGATACGTCATGTGAAAGGTACTGTTCTTTAATATTTAACAGATAAATCTTCGCAGCTTACAAAGATTAATTTTTAGAACTGGTTAGGCATATTAGATAAATATTATGAAGACTTTGCTCTAGAACCCTATAACGTCGTCTTTCAGTCGACGGCAGCCATTTCACGACTATCCCAGATAGAAATATAGCTCACTTCAACTCATCCTTTCTAAACTGCAGTTGACCTTCAGTGGCTTGAAAATCACCCGATGACCCGCTAAATAAATTGCGAAATCTTTATAAGCCCGTTCACTTCACAGACGAACCATTAGGACTGCCGTTTACATATTCTGCATTCTACGGAATTATAAACATCATTAACGTAAATGTAATGAATGTATATAACAAAAATTAAAAATGGAAACTTTTCTTTCTGAGTGTAAATTTTCAAATAAACTGCACAATCACCTCGTTCTGGATGGAGTGCCGCCTGCAATATCACTTTTTGGCCCACATTTGCGTTTGACAGAAGCATCTCCGTATGTTGTAAGAGTCCAGTTTTTGATCAAGAACACCCACCAGTACAACAAGGAGGTAAGGGAAGGAAAAGCTACGGATTTTGCTTATTCAAGAAGCGGTGGATAACCGAGTACTCTTGTGCGCGGAGCATCAAAGGCAAGGGTGAAGGTGGTTTTAGTGAGTCATATATGAATAAGGTTGTCAAAAATAAGATTTTGTTATCTATTTACATGCTAGCTTTAGTTTTGAAAAATGATATTTTGTTAAGAGGGTACAGTACGGCAAATATAAAAAAGTTTAATTTTCGTTTCTCTATATTTTTTTATTTGGGATATTTTCTGAGGAGTTTTTTGCTAAATTTATGAAAATCCGATGTCTGGAAATATTTTAATTTTAATTTAAAATAATATACTATACATCGAAAATTTTAGGTAACCAGGGAAACTTAGTTGTTTATTATACTACCAGTGTTGTAGAAAGTACCCCTTTGGCAATGAGTGTACAGCGAAGAAATTAGAGTGCATTGAACACGTGCAGAAGGGCATGGGATCAGCGTATGAAGAATTTAAATTTGAAAAGTAAAAAGCCAAATAAACTGACGGAAAGCTATGGGTGGTCGGAATAGACTGACTGAAGTTGCCTAATTATATATTAAAAAATACTATGGTCTAGCAATACCTAGGAATAATAATAATTTGAGAGAGATTCAGCAACTAGTATGGGCAGAATACCATCACTTATTGTCAAGCAACGCCGATCCTCAACACGGGCTTTGCCCAAAGGAAGCGATAGTTGGTGTAAGTACCAAAAGACCATGGCTTCAAATAAACTGTACTTTGACTTAAATTATTTATATTTCTCTCCAGTCATCATCAAAAAGATAAAACGTAATTTTACCGACCTCATCTAGCTCGCTTAGAAAATGTCACCATGGTAGATGGCAGAATCCAAATGCGTCTGTGAACCAAAATAATTTTGTTTCTTTCCAAAAACCGTCCTCCTAAGCATAAATAATCTACACCTACGAGTGTATGATGTCAAAAAGTCCTTCAACAAAGGAAATATTGCAAGATAAACGGTTTTAATACACTTAGGAATAATATTTGGACATAACTTTAGCTACGTCGGAAACCAAGCCCACATGTATAAGCTAGGTAAGCTTGGTCAAGTACTAAAAGAAAGCTGGAAGAAGAGTCAGAGGATCCTGATAACCCCAATTATGGAGCAGGATGTAATTAAACTTGCGTTGTATGTTAGTGAACTCACTTTTAAGCCTATGTCTTTATTTGCGATTTCCCTAAATTTATTTTTTCCCACATATGTAAGTTTTTCTCAGGAAATACTTATCAGACTATGAAAAAATAAAGTTGTACTTTAAATTAGTACACACATTTTCAACGCTAGGCAATAACAAAATAAAAATGTTGTCGTAAAAAAAATTAAATAGTAAATAGCTTTGTCAAAAAGTATATATTTAGGGTTTTATATATTAAAATATGTGTAACAATATATTTAAAAAGTTTTCACGCTCTCTGTTACGAAATTTCCTAAAAAAAGTTCCGAAATTTTGATTGTGATATGCCAAGATGTGCCTGAGAAAAAAGGACAAAACATTTCATAATTATTTACTTATCCTGAAAGTAGTCCTACAAATAAAGCAATAGGAATAAATTATTAAAACAAGTCTTATATTACCTGGAAAAATTAGGGCCAAGAAGCCCTTACTTAACCTGGAGACGAACAGACAAAGGTGACCTCCGAACCTCTACGCAACAAAGTAACGCAATTCCAAACAGCGTTGGAATTCTAGGGTTAAATATTAAGAAAATTTCATATGTTAACCATATTTAATTTTCACATTATATCGTGTCACTACTTGTTGGGAACATAACTAAAAAGTCTTACCTGTAAAAACATGAGCACAGCAATATGTGTACTTCAGAAATGTACCCAGCGTCCATATGCTTACGCACTACGTTTCTCACACAGTTCTGGATATTTTTCTAACTTACGGTATTGGGTTCCATAGTAACATTTTGAAACACTGGAATTGATAATAATATTTTAAAAGTCATTGGTACGCTATTATATCTACATTAGACACAATTTAATTTTTTCTACTGTTACCGGCTACTTTTAAAATTTTCCACCTCTCCCATCCACGATGCAAATAAAGCCTTTGATAGAGCCAATTTTATTGAGAGGATTTCAGTTCTTTACATTACGGTACGCTTAAAGAATTGTAGCATAGCCATATTTGATGCCATGGAAAATCAAGATGTATTAATGAAAGAGAATTCTTATGAACGTGTGATTGTATTATGTGCATCAATGCGTTATTCCGCCTGAGGATAATGATGTCCCTTTCTGTAAAACCTCCCTCAGAACTACAAAGCCCACACCCTTGAAGTGGGCGTGCTTAAAGAACCCTAACGTTTGTGGCTCAAAGGACGCAGAACCTTTCCGCGTGGTTGTCAATCTGCAGCTACGGACTTTCTTTCCTTATGCAAAAGTGATTTGAGATCTTAGCTTACATTTCAAGAATAATTTTAAAATTATGGTTTGATTTTATTCGTAAAAACGATTTTGAATCTTGGAAAACTGACTAATGTTTAGTGATGGTTGGCACCCGTATACAATTTTTACTTCCTTACCTTCGTTACCCAAACAATTAACTTTTGAGAAATAAAGATTCTTATTAGCTGTCATCAATTTTGCCGTCCATCTATACGTTTTATTCTTCATCTCAAAACTTTATATTAAACTCACCTGATTTTACTTCCTTTGTAACGCCTTTTGAAAAGGCGCTCTATTTATTGTATTTCTTAAATCAGTTTATTTAATCCAGTTTTTTACAGAGCCTCAATAACTTTCATCTACTATTGTTTTTTTTTTCCTTTTATACTTTCCTTCAATGTACTAAAACATTATTTATAGTCCCTCTACTTTAAAGTAGAAACACTTTTTATTAATTCCTTGAGTACCAATTACTGTTTACTACCCCTACATGCAGTCTATACAGACTGGCACATGTTAGATTTTCCGAATGAGTGTTCCGTACAAATTCTTATTAGAAACATTTGTTTACATTTCCATGAAGTCGGTGTCTCGTTTATCATTACATTTTAATGTTTTCCTATATATTTTCAGCATATTTTTACATAAGATGTCTGTTTACTTGTGGCGTGGAGGGAGTAGTAATTATAAATATTTTACTACATATATATGCGTAGGAAAAATTAGGATGATCGAATGGGGGGGAGTTACCTCTACAAATTCTGTACCTACCAGTCAAGCTGGAGTACAAGAGTAAACCCACCCCCCACCACGAATGTATGTAAAAGGCTAATAGTTTTACTATTATTATTTTCTGATATACAACGTAACATAAACGAAAATTAAACCTTTTGGAGACCGCCCGATTACACAAAATAATTTCAAACAATAATTCTGTATTAAAGAGAATAATAGAGGCTGGGAGAAATGGTTATATTTTAAGAATCACAAGACACAGCCTCTTAAACTTTTTTCCAACCATCCTATCTGTTATAAAAATATTAAGATATAAATTAATATGTATTTATATAGAGGATATGTTTACTGTGTAAACAACTACACAAATTTCTAGACGTGAAATTAATAATTATCTGCTGTTTTTACTACCGCTGAGTGGTTAACGTCCACTGCTTACATTGTGCAAAGACGCTCGGAGATGAATAAATATATATGTAGAAAATAGAAACTCCAAGTTGAATATTATTAGAAGAGCACTGTATATTTCATTACTTTGGTTGTCTAATTTTGGGTTTAATATAAATATTTTGAGATAAACACATTATAGTGATCTACAAATATCTTTCAATCAGTGGAAGAGTCTGTAATTAAAATTTTTGAGCTAATATCTGAACTGAAATAAAATTATTAATCTAAGATATAATAAATATAAAATACTGTTTTTATTAGGTAATGCAGTTCTAAAAATATTAAAAAATTAAAATGCGGTTTTTTTTTAGATCTTATATACAAATTTTAATTTGTGTGTATCTTGAGTCTTGGGAAAAATGATAGAAACATTTATAATATGTAAAAAGGATTGCTACTTCAAACTGTAAAAATATTTACATCGAAAAGTTGAACAAATACGCACTGTACTATAAATGAGACTCATATTATGTGGTGGGGTTATTTTTTTCCAAGTTAGCGAGTTTTGATTGCCTGAGAGTAACGTGTATCATATTATAACATGGGCATGGTTAACACTGATTGTCACTTACACGTATTCCATATTAACATGTTGTGAATATATGTATATATATATATATATATATATATATATATATATATATATGTTGTACAATATTTCTATTAATAAACTGCAAAGCATTCACTCTCACTCGCTCACTTATCACTCACTATTGCTGTAACCTTCCTATATCTCTTAACATTTTTATTTGGCACACATCTACCTCATGACTGGAACATGATAACTGAACTAATTATAAACATTTTTCTAAAATTACTGGGCAATTTCATCTTTTGAATTACCTACAAAGATTAAATTTTAACCAGACTGTTGCATGCTTTTACCGGACAAATAAGGTATTTTTTTACTAACCACTAATAGCTATTGAAATGGGGTTGATATCCGTAGAAAACTATATTTTATTTTTGGAACTTCCCGAAGTCTTGAGAAGATAAATTTTGCCACAAACGTGCCTCATGACTTGAAATAGAAAAAACGCATTTCAATGCTTGTACTCACTTGAGTTTTAAACAGGATTGCAGCCCTTAGAAGAACTATATTTTTCTGTTTTAACTTTTGATTTTCCTAGTAATAGTAAATTTGACAAGTAGGTGCCTCATAATTTAAATTTGAATAGCAAAGTAATATAACCATCAATACAAGTTGTTAAGGGGTAGGATCCCATAAAAGAACATTATTTTGTTTTCAACTTCCCGCTGCCTCTGAAGGAATAAATTTAATGTAAGTTTCTTGCTCGCAACAGACTACAGCACTGGAAATAGTCTAGAAGTAGATTAATTTTAATGGAAGTAAACTCTTAAACACCAAAGACGACTTTTCAGGTCTATGCACTTTTTGGCCAAATGAACAATGGAATCATCAATTCAGATTTTTATTGCCGGAACATTCTATAATGCATGGCCAAAAGTCAACTTTTTACTTGCTAGAATTTTTGTCATAACACCCCACAATTTAGATCTAATTCAGACATACAATTTACATACATCCATTCATTTGCCAATGATTCCCACTTCCAGCGATGGATTCAGTCAGTCTTTTTAATTAGTGCTCTCCCAATCATATCCTAAAAACTCTTCTACATTATAAAATGCTTGTGACACTAAAAAGCGTTTTCAAAACGAGTTTTTAACAACCTTGGGCGTTGGAGCGTTTTTATTGAATTTGGTAATTTGTTGACGAAAATGAACACCTGCCTGTGAAGGCAAGCGTTCATAAACCACCGTTCTGTGTCTACCCAGTTCGGTAGTTAATCTCTGCCTCTAGTCTCATACGCAAGCAATATGTCTCGGCCATTCGTCATGTTACATTTAGACATACAAAACAGAGTTGTTTCCAAGATGTAGAGACTGGGCAGCGTCAACAGTTGTAAATTTTTGAAGGTTTCCTTGCACGACTCTCTAAATTTCAACAGAGCGATAATGCGGATCGCTTGTTTTTGCAGCTTGAACACTCTCATAAATTGATTGTTTTGCACAAGCTCCCCACAACACCAACCCGTAAGTGAGATGGGGGTAAATCAAGCCATAATACGCCATCATTAGAACCTGAATAGGGCAGTATTTGGCTAGAGACCTCAAAACACAAATGCCTGAGGCCAATTTTGGAGCAAACGTGATCGATGTGATTATTCCAAGTCAACCCTCGATCAAGGTATATTCCCAGGAATTTCGAGCAGTAGACTTCTTCCAGCATTGTGTCAGCCAACATAACAGCTGGCTCGTCATGCCTATCTACTGATCGCAAAGCAAAATTTAGATAATTAGATTTTGCAGAATTTGTCTTAAAGATTGAGGCTGTTGAAATGTTGGACGCAGTTGTTGATCTCAACAAAACTCTGCTGTACCAGAATCAATTTTGATTTGCTAGTGAAACAGAGAGCCGTGTCATCAGCATACTGCACAAGTTTTCCGTGCAAAAGTGATGAACCTACGTCATTGACATAGATCAGGAAGAGAATTGGACTGAGAATTGAGCCCTGTGGGACTCCATAGCTCAGGTGAATTGGTTCAGATAATTTGTTTGTGATCTGGAACAATTTGGGTTTGTGTGGCTTAAAAATGACCTGAGCCACTGGAGAGGCACGCCTCGGATGCCATGAGTTTCAAGTTTGTCAAGCATTGTAACATGGTCAACGCAGTCGAATGCTTTCGATAAGTCTAGGAACACACTCAATGTGGGATCCCGACGTTTTCTAGCCCCCTCTACAACCATACCGACTAGACGTACAACTGCGTCTATTGTCGACTTACCCTTCCTGAAGCGCCAAACTGGTCTTCAGATAGCTGGTTGTGCTTATTTAAAAACTGAAGCATTCTTACCAAGAAAAGTTTTTCGAATATTTTGCTCAAAACTGGCAAAATTGAGCCAGGCCGGTAATTTTGTGGGGAGTGGGGATCATCATTTCTTAAAAATCGGGCTCACTTTCGCGGTTTTTAGGAGTGAGGGGGAAAAACTCCTTGTGTAAAAGAGAAATTTACTAATTGGGTTAATGGTTTCACAATATGCTTTGAACATGTTTTTTATTAGTCACATCGACATTAAATTTAAATCATTTGATTTTTTTACTGGGAGCTGCTGAATTATTTTTCAAGCTCTTCCTCAACGACAGGTGCCAATGCCATGGAGGCTACTGGACAGTGTCTCTGTCTTGGGATTCCTTGTGGCGGTGATGGGCAAGGGCCTTGCTCACAAGCAACAGATCCAAAGAATCTGTTAAGCCTATTCGCAACCTCAACCGCGTCCTCTAAAAGTCTGTCACCATTTTTTAATTTTATTTGATTGTTGTTGCATGATTTTTTTTTTATTGTTGATGATGTTCCAAGCAGTTTTTTAGAAATATTTTTTGAAAATATAATTGATTTAGAAACATCATATGCCTTTGCCGCCTGGATCACTTTTCTGTAAATTAGTTTTGTAATTTCGAAAAAACCGTTTGAATTCTTCATTGTGTGATGTTTCTGAATTTCTTAGAAAACTTTAGTTTTTTCTCTAGAAAATTAAAATTCCTTTAGTAGTCCATTTGTTGTTTACCGTTTTGGAACAAACTTGTATGGTTTTGAGAGGACAAGTACATGTTAACATGAAAGTTTAGTGTATCACTAAACAATTTTAAAATGCTGTTTCTACCGAAAGACTTGAGTCTTGGAATTTCCAATCTTCTTTGGAAAGGGAAGTGTTGAGGAGAGCGATGTTTCCTGGCCTTAAGTCTCTTATTGTTTTAGTGATTTTGGGCTCCCTCTCGATTTTTACTCCACTAATAACAGCCTCTTGGCCGTAGTGGTCCGAGATAGCTGTATTGACCACGCAAACTCGACACTTGAGAGATTCGATATGATATTGTCGATTGTCGACTGTGTCACACGCGTTGGCGTTTTGACCAACAACTCAAGGTCGAATGATCTTAACAAGTCGACAAATCGTTTGGTGGAAGGGTGATTAGTGTCCATCGCATTGATGTTTTAAAAATCGCCCATTAGGATATAACCCTGTTCATGGTTAGTTAAATCCATCAGTAGGCTTCAAAAATTTGTAAAGAAATGTTCCTCGTTGCCATTGGGAGACCTGTAAATTCCGATGACGGTAAATGTTGATCTGTTCGAATTTAATTTTATCCCAACTGTTTCAGTCTTTTTCTATAGTTTTGACAAGTGAAAAGGGAGAAAATGAATATTTTTTTTTTTTGACAAAATGGCGACTCCTCCTCCTTTGGAAAGTTGTCGGCAATATGAATTAGCCAATGTGGAATTTGGAATTTGGCATAGGTCGATGTTCTTGTCATTAAAACCGTTCTCAGTTACAACAAGTACATCTGTTTTCGTTTCTTCACACATCAATTGAATTTCGTCAAGCTTGTTAGTGGCAGATTGGGCATTTAGGAGAAGCAGTCGGATTTGAATCTGATTGAGGAATTTGGAATTCGTCTGTATTTGTTGGGTAGCGTCAGTCAATTTTGCCCGTCTGCCGTCTGTGGGGTCCCTAAAAAAACACAATCAGCTTTATCAGAATTCACAGGAGATGAAGTGGCAGGTGAACAGCTGGTGACGGCCTCGGCATAGGTCTTGTTGCAAGTACGTGTCATCGCGCATGCTGGAGTTGACACCAGCGCGAGTCTCGAAGGAGCTGGTCCTGGCGTCTCAGGCAGAGGAAACTGGTCTCGAGGGGAGTGGACACAACAGTCATCGGCTCCACAGGCTGCACTGCCGCTGCGGAGAAGGTGCCGCCGAGTTCAGTTGTTGATGGTTCTCACAGGAACCAAAGTCGGCCAGTCTCCCCGCAATCAGTCGTGCCAGAACCCTCTTGCCGCACAATTCTCAGGTGCATGCCGTGGGCAGTAAAAGTTAGGACGTCGGATGCAGTTCACCTCCAGTACCCTTACATCCTTATGCCGATTTCAGAGTTCCGTTATGTAGCCATTCACCATCCTGATCGTCCTGTTTGTTGCGTTGTCAGGAGCTAAGTCATGGCGGTGGGGAAGGGTAGCTACTAGCACTTTGGAGGATGAGCTAAGTTGTTGCAGGATTTCCCTCCATGTATTTGTAAATTATCTCCTCCTTCCCCGCTGCAACATCATTGGTGTCCGCTATGAGGACATAGCAGTGGTTCGCAGATGGTGGGCTGTTCGATGGCGAGACGATGTGCAACAGGCCGGCTCCGGGTTTACAGACACCACTCACTTCGTTCCCTGGACCTGTTGAGCTTACCGACAAGACCGTGATATGTCGGGTGTGACTATCACCCAATATGGAGACGCCATGGAAAGGGATTTGTATTGGGCTTTGTTTTTCAGCTGTCACATGTTTACTATATTCATGGTCTTTTCTTATTTTTCTTTCTTCGTTTTTTGTTGTTATTTATTTCTTTCTGAGAGGACACAGATTTATTCTCCCTGAGGAAACAGTCTCCTCATCAGTTAGTGGCTCTGGAGGGTTTGTTATGGGAGGTGTATGGATATTCGACAAGGTGGGGCTTGGTTTGGTCAATATGGTGGGGTTTTTGTACAGTTTTAGCTGTTCTTCAAGAGCCTTGATTGCCGATATCATATTGGATGCTTCTTCCTTGAGGATGATGCACCTTTTCACAAGGTCGCTTCAACCTCGTTACTTCTTCCTCCAGCATTTTAATAGTTTTCCTTATCCGGCGTCTTGTCATCAGCTACACGTGTCACGATCTCAGTTTGGGTGGTTCGATGTTCAACGGTGGTTATAGCAGGTTCCGATGTCTTTGTTCGAGTGGAGGAGTCGAGTGCAGATGAAAAACTTCACTCGTGTACTGAGGATCATTCTACGGAAGAGAAATTGCCTTAGATCGGATATAAAATACAATGCTTGCAAAGAGACTCATTTAGTTCTTATATATGATAAAATTGAATGCAAATTAAACTGAATCTGTATAGAACTCGGATCATGTGTCATGTGTTCTTGTATTGGTTACCAAGCCTACCCCAACAATCACCAGGTGCTCCGACGCTAAACAGAGGTTTACTTGTATTATTTACACTCCCAATGCTACATTTATCACGTTTAGTTGTTTAATATTGCAGAACAAAGATGTGTGTCTGTGACAGGAAACAAAACACAATCTTATTGTCCTGGGATTGGTCACTAAGCAAGGTAACTAACTGATCAATCACCGGGTACACTGACATTAAACAGAGAATTACCCGTGTCAATTGTATTTTGCTTGCATAGTAACATATATATATATATATATATATATATATATATATATATATATATATATATCTTGTTTAAATCAACTTGTATGCTTATTGCTTTTTTATTAGAATTTGGTTCCAAATACACCTAATAAGATATAAAATATTAACCTATAAGTTGTTGAAATTAAAATATCTCAATTTATCACAAGTAGATACTTCGCAAGTTTTCGTAAAAGAGGTTTTATTTAAAATTATTTATATTTATTATTGAACGAATAATTATTTAAATATATCATTAAAATGTCTATATATTATGATTTATATAATTTTCTCTATTCACGAAAGATTCATTCACTCGTCAGTGGGGTCATTGTAGTTCGTTTCACGAGAAAACATACACTGTTTCTAATTCTGAAATCACAGGAGAACTAACCATGTATGCTAGTCTGTATTTTGCAGATACCGAACCTCCAACCCCTCCCATACCAAACAATCACAGTCGAAAAGTTCTGTTGCATGTGATCGCACAACCTATGTGGCATTGATATCATTGTTGAAGCAACGTTATCAGCCTGTCATACTTATTTCCTGCATTTCAAACACTTAGCTATTTATCCATCCACTACGCAATGAAATGTGTGGGACTCCATCCAACATTTTTATAACATTTGTTGCCTCAAAGTTACACCATATCATTTTTAGAAGACGATATTATACCCTTTGAAAATTCGACTAATATGAAATAGAGCAGAAATGTATTTATAACTGCATAACGTTAAATAGACTAGTTTTTCATAACTATCCATTGCCTTTTTTCATTTATTTGTAACTGAAGGACAGATAAATATAGACTTCTACACATCGCTATCAAACTCGGTGTTCATTGAACATATTAGTTCTTTCCCGAACGTTTCCAGGAAGCATCAGTATAGAGCCAATTATAAAAAAAAATGCAGGTATATTAGATTATTTTTTTGGTACATTCATTAATTTTGATGTTCTGAGGGTAAGTTGTGCAAAAGTTGTTTATATTAAAAATAATATAGGAAATGTAAGCGTTGGTCTTTTTATAATAACGCTATTATATAAGTATCAATTTTGATTCCTTAAAGAATTGAAATAAGATACTAATTAAGATTTTTTCGATCTCATTGGTTCTTAATTTTTTGGAAATTCTTAGAGCACCCTTAAAATATATTTTATAAACCATATTTATAGAAATGATTCATTTTTAAAATTTTAAATTCAAAAGCAGGTAACTTTTGTTCAATATTTTTTTTGCTTAAATTACTGAACTTCTAAAAGTAAAATGATACTAATAATTAAAAAGCTATATGTGAGAGGTTGGCAATTATATTAGTGTTTCTGATAAAGTATCTTTATCGATCCGCTTATAATAAAGAGTAATGTAGTTTATAGTTCAACATGCTATTCAATAATGTAGAAGTGCCCTTCAATAAATACTCCACATTCATACTCTACTCTACTGTTATGTAGCGTACTTATTGAAACAATCATGTGTTTCGATTGGTTATAACAGTTTATACGTGTCAGGACACAATTGCACCTTCGAGTGAAATAGTTTTAATTTACAAACAGTAATTGTAAAATGTCCAATAATGCTATTGATGAACGTGTTATAATACTTCGGTGCAGTTTTAGTGTACTAATTTAGGTCAGTAGATCTTTCTGTAGATTGAGTTATACGTAACAATATGTATGACCATATAACCCAAAGTACAACCAACATACACCGTTACATTTTCAACTCTTACAACGACTTTTGTTGCTCCAACGTAACGATAGACTAAAGGCTGTATAAACGATTAAAATAACGACAAAATATACTTTAAATGATCCTATACATTCCTGTTTTCAACATTTTATAATATGCTACAAAATACGGAAACTGCAGGACTACATATTTAATTAACGAGGATAACAAATAATATATACCGACAAACCTGGATCCTTTTGGATTAACTAAGTTATATCTGTAAACTAAAACATGGTCCCCTAAGTTACAGTAGATACTGGTTTGACATTAAGACATTCCTACCAGCGTGACATCAATTGTGCAAAGTTTACACAAGATATCTTTGTTATCAGCATTTGTGGTGACATCCTTATTATACTCCTTGTATACCAGATGTATAAAAATTTAGTAATAGTTAAACTATAAACTACTATTTAACTACTAAATATTTAACTAATAAACTATTAAATTATGTAGCTTAATACCAGTATAAGTGATAAGGTATTATACTTTATACTGATACAGTATTGTAGTTAATATATTACAGTTACACACTACTATACCTGTAGTCAACAGTATAAGTAATATTTTTCAGAGTACACCATCAAGCTTTTTTTAGTAAGTAAGATAAGGACTGTACAAGATCTTTACAATAACGTTTCAAAAACACTTTCTAAATTAAAAATAATCGTTATATTGATTACCCGTATCCGGGATCAGTTGTGAATCATTACATTACTATATGCATAGAGGTAATATAATTAAATTGAGGCGCTAAAATGAAACAATTTATTACTTAATTTCAAGATAGGATACGGCTTTAAATCACACCTTAGTGTTAATTTTACGTTTTTAGAATATTTGTTATAACCATTGGAGGGATGTAAATTTTTGTTTAAAATTATAGAAACCAACTTGATAGTATAATTCAAAAACAATAATTCTCAATAGAAAAACCAATCCAATTATAGGGTTTGTTGAATATGATAGTATTTACAATTCATCGAACGCAGACTTGCTAATATAAACGAAACTTTTGCATATTCAAGTATATAAGGTCTGTTCGTTATTGAGATACCTTGTGGAGAGACAGGAAGAGAGAAATGACATTTTTGCCAACCCCACGGGTTGCAGGCTTTGCTAACGCTCATACAATAGGAAAGAGAATTGTGAGAGAAATAAAATATCGCCTTAGAATAGTTTCTTCAATAGAGCTTGTGTATACACAAATACTGTTTTATTTATTGTTTAACTACGATCGCCATATTACTAGTAATCAAAACTCATATATTACAAACGCTTTCAGCATTAAACGTACTAGTTTAATCAATATTATATACATAGTTATATATCTCCCACGACAACAAGTTTACGGTTCCACTGAACCATTAACTAGCCATGGTTTATAAGTCAGCGAGGGTAGATGGTATCTAGATGTGTGATGTGATAAGTTACCCTCGTTGTACTACACGCAACCAAACAGTGGGTCAACCCCTAACACGCTGGACTCTTATTTTCACACCTACTGAGAAATAACTTCCTCAAAAATATAGTAACTTGCAAGATAAATGTCGATATAGATTATCGATTACTATTGGAACTATCACAAGATTTCCAAAAAATAATATTTATGTGAGTTTTAATATTTACGTGAAACAGCTTCCTAAACATAGAAACATTACACATTATACTGTGATAACATATATTGAGTTTAATATATAATTAGTGAAAGAAACGCCATAAAATGTAGTTGCTAGAATTTGAAATTTCTGAATAAACATTTATGTAAATAACAAAATTATGTAATAAACATAATTCGTCATGCGTTTTTTTGATTTCTATAAAAATAATTGTTTATAATATTTAAATACAAAACAGTTCTAGTCTATGAATTTCCTGAATTTCATTTCTGTCTGTACCAAGATTATAAAATAAACACAATTTGTGATGAATTGATTTCATTTCCTCAGAATAACTGTTTATTTCAGTTTAAATTAACGTTCCTATATTTACGGCATTCAATAACAACAGGATCAATACTTCTATGGATAAACGAACTATCACATTGTATTATACTTTGTCACAACAGTTGAGGGATAGGTGAAAAGTTTTTTTATAGATTACATTCTTAAACTAGATGAATAGATCTTCTGAATTATACTCATTGATGCACATTA
Source organism: Homalodisca vitripennis (assembly GCF_021130785.1). Classification (NCBI taxonomy): domain Eukaryota; kingdom Metazoa; phylum Arthropoda; class Insecta; order Hemiptera; family Cicadellidae; genus Homalodisca; species Homalodisca vitripennis. Next base: position 15,742,824 of record NC_060211.1, read on the forward strand.
CAAAATAATAACGATATTTAAAATAAACTTTTAATACAGTTTAATACATAACGTTTAAATACATGAACTGCATTTTAAACCAGCTAAATCATTATGCCGATTATATTATTATAACTCAGGTAACGTTCAAACTAACATTTAAATGTTGTGTGTAAAATGATATTACCATTTTTAAATTTAAAGCAGTATTAAAAAAAAACTGTTATTCTACTCGTATGTCAATAGTAATTACCTTTGTATTTTTAATATTATTGATATATATTAGAAACATTACTTAAAAGTCATTATTAATAATACAATATGATTTATTACAATTTAGTAAGTTGAACATAACGTTTAAAAACATCTAAATGGTATATACTGGTCGACACAATCGCAGGAATACATGGAGGTGCTTGACACATTCAGGAACAAACGTAATGTGAGGTGTAATGTGTTTCCTCCAACTGCGGCTTGTGGATATTGCAGTTGTTCTTCCACAGAAACACGACATTTGTTGCCCTAAAGTTTCCGCTCGAATACCGCAGAGTGTGCAGACCCTAGAAAACTTTATGGAAATTTTTTTCTTAAAACAAAAGATCTGATTCAATTCGGAAATAGAAAACATGCAACTTTTCTAATAATAAGTTTAACGATTTTGGCCTTCATCTGTTAAAGATTGTTTGTACAATTTCCTAATTTAAAATGAAATATAAACAGGCAGTAACTCCATATACGTATTCTTCTTAACCACAGATTTTTTTAATCATTGCTTCCATCTATTTGCAAAATCAGAATAATTTAAGTATAAAATTGGATAATATTTAATTCAGGAGTTTTTAAGATTTTATTAAAAAAGTTACTAATTAATTCAGCAACAATTCTGATGTAAAAATGAAATAGAATAAATATGGCGTTTAACGCTTATTTACTAGTATGGGGATCTTCATAGGTTTAAAAACGAAAAAATTCAATTATACTACAGTACGTAAAGTATAAAGAGATATAAAATTATAGCTGCTACATACTAATTATTAAATTAAAATTATGGTTATAATTCAATGATCTTTTACATGACCAGAAATTGGTTTTCCTAATAATGTCAGTTTATTACTGTTAATTTTTGAATTACTAAATCGAAAGCAGTGATTATTACTTACCCAGTTTTATTTCCGTTGTTTCGTATACTAAATCAAACATTTAGTATTAATGTGGATCAACCAAAAAATGAAATACAGACAGAAACTGTATTACAGAATATTCTCTTTGAACACTTACATTGTAAGAGATGTTACTAAACTTTATTATAACTTATACATTTGTTTAAGTGATATGAAGCATAAAACTGAGCCACAGATTTAACCCACACGACCACATGCTGCGCTGCAGTAATGTACTTTTCACGACCAAATGTAACATCATGGTAAAAGCTGTTTCCTGCTTTACGACGCGTCTACTAATATAACGTAACACATCAAGGGAGACGTAATGTCCAATAAAACAAGCATTCTGTGTAGAGTACAATCTTTTTTAATGTGTTTGGTGGAAAATACAACACATAGCTATTTTTACATTTACAAGTTACGATTATTCTTGGCTAACGAGACTAGTTACTTTAGTGTAAAATGTATTTAAAATACTGTCATTACTATGACTCATTGCAAAAATTATTTAAAAACATACCCTATATTTGTCATTTTTACTGCAAACAGCTGTGTCTCATGTTATGGTAAGAAGTGTTTCTTTTCAATCCTAGCTAACCCAAGTAATGAGTGACTCTAAGACCACTGTAAAAAAAACTGCTTTAGACTCGAATCCATCCAGAGAAGGTTTCTGTAAACCTTTAGATATGAAGTTTTATCTACATTACTTGCATTGAGAATGAAGTTATAGATGTATTAAAAATATAATATAAATTGTTGACAGAACAAACGTTTTATCATTTTCCTAAATGGCACTTTGCCTTAAACTGAAATCCGATTTTCGTATGAGAAACTTGTTGTCGACTAATGTTATCTCTCTTTTACAGAGAATACTTTATTATACCTATATAGCTAGATTAAGAAAAAAATTGAGTATATTAAATTGTTTTTTATTATAGCAAGATTGCTACATATTATGTTTGGTAATAATAATCTATTGAGTAATAACAAGATTTAAAATTAAACTTATAATTTTTTATTTTAATTAAAAATTTTTCGCAATTGAAATTTACTATGCAATGTTAGGAATAAATGTAACACATTAAAATTTCAAGTTTTTAATAAATAATATTTGAGAAAATAAATATACTTTAATTACAGTTTTCACTTCAAATCTATGCCTACTGTAACATGAACTGATACACGGAGTAAAAATACGTTGCCACCGAAGAATGAACTCAGTTTTATGAATAAAACTTAAATAAACCCTAATTGAAATTTCGGTTGCAAAAGAGAATATGTGCGTTTTATTTTGAATTAAGCTAGAAAATTTAGTTTTCATTGCATTTTAAAAAACTAATTTTTAAGTTCAATTTTAATTTTGGGTCAAGAAGTTAGCTCATTAGTCAAGTTAGTCATTTATATTCTAATCCTGTACATTCTCGTATATAGCATTTTAACTCAACTTCTCACTTCAAGAACTCGCAAATGGTCTGAATTCTTTTGGGAGAAAAGCATTTTCATTAAATTTAAACCCCAGCGTGTACGAACCTTATTGCTTCCATTCCTATACCACCTAACGTACCTATATTAACTTGCTACGTATGCGGAATATGCTTTTTTAAATGATTGTTTTCATCTCATACGAGTAACTGTTATAGTTGTAAACATCCTACATATCTACAGCTACAGTATTTATGGTTTATTTTATCAACAAATGTTTTATTTTTATTAGTGGTCATATTTCCATATGCTTTGAGTGTTCATAAGGGATACATGATTTAAAAAGAAACGTGTTTATATCGCCAAAATTGTCGATGATTCTAAAATAATTGTACTAACACTATTATAAACCTCTCTAAAACACGCCGTTCAGTATTATAAATCTCTCGAGTAAGGAATATATGTTTGTACTCCTGCTGTAATAAAATCAAACATATATTTTGACTTTTCCTTCAGTTGTCTTAAGAATAATAATTAAAATTTGTATTATGCTTAATAACTCAATGAAATATAGTTTATTTAAATTATCATCCAATAAGAGCACAACAATGGATGATGCATTATACCATTATACCAAAATACAGTTTATTCGGGAAATTAAATTACTTGAATCTTATGTATAAACGTTTAGGAAACCTTTGTCATCCAGAAGTTATTTGCTTTACTTGAAGTTATCGACAAAACAAGAGCACCCTCTGCCAACGCACAATGGAAAGGGTGGTTGGGAGGGTGGGCGACTCGGAGTCAACCTAGATTAGCCCAATTTATTCAGACAACAGCCTTAGCTTGTTTTTCAGACCTTTTTGTCTTTCTCTTCTTATTTCTAGAAAAGCCACCGTCAATCTCCGTTCCAAAAGCCCAGTAAACCTATACCGCCTACATTATACTTTACTATATTCTAAGTTTACTATACTATAAGTATGTTATTGTTTTGTGTACAGTTAGTAGACAAGGATTTAATTGGTGCAATTTGTTGAAGATGAGGATTCAGGCTACTGCTTAATAAATTTTATAAATAAAAATGAATCACTGAACGTGTTGCAAAGCGCTAATCTCGATAATGATTGAACCGAATCGGCGTATTCTATTTAGAATATTTATTTTAGTTGGAAGGAGGTTTTGATAAAGGGAAAAACAGGACAAGTTTCTTGAAATATTTTATAATTTGGCTAAATAATTATAACATTTAGGAAAAGTATTTTAAAATCGATGAAACTTAAGGGCTGTTGACATACTTAGCTGAAGTTCGTTAAAGGGGCAGAAACATATTCGTAAATTTAGAGTTTAGGAAATGTTAAATATACGATCTTAATCAGTAGTTGTATAACAGATTACAAAGGCGACGTGACTATCAAGTTTTTACTGCTTACTGAACCTCTGACAAACATGAAAATTTAATAATCTAAAGCATTGAAAATATTACTTATTCGCTGTTACAAAATCATTTTAATGAGCAAAGCTGTGAATGTTTGTACGAAGGTTACTCGAAACTGGCTCCCTTCACATTGCGTATGATATTTTTACTGTAGCTTAGGCTAAAACAAAGGGATGGCATCCTCTTCCTCTAATGCCGGAAGGGGAACACAAGCAGCGAAAGTAGATATTTTTCATCAAAGTAGTCGTTTGAAACATACATATATGCATATTTTTCTTGAACAGGGTAAACAACCAATTATAGCCTAGAAAGTGGTTGACTACCTTAACCTATTTTATTTTATTTTATTTCCAACGGATCAACCATTAAAAAAGCGAGCATAATAATTTACAATTATAGTAATAAGTTAGCAACAATGACTAACACAAAACTAAACAACTAAATCCAGGCAATAAGGCACTTATGGGTATGGCCCCCTAAAGGCACCATCAAAAACCAAACATGAGCACAGGTGTGCGTGCGCGTCCGCGTTTGTGCGCGTGTCTGTTTTGAAATTCATAGTTCAGTGGTCAAGCACATAGAGCTCTCTTGAAGGAAGCCAAGGAAGCGCAGAAAAGGTCCATGTGAAGTCTCTGCATCCTAATCACAGGACTGTTGGCTACATAGGAAGTTGTCACCGAAGTTCTTGCAAAAAGGACTCTAAATCTTGTGCCAGTGGGAATTTGGAAATTTATTTTCTGTAGCAGGTCTGGGCAATCGATGATTCCGTTAACCAGCTTGTACAAGAAGAGAACGTCATGGATGGAGCGTCTTGTTTCAAGTGAAGGTAAGTTAAGATAAGACGAAATCTCTTGTACTGGGACATCCAGATACCTAAATCCAAGGCGCAAATCCGCAAGTCTCAGGAACCTCCTCTGCACCCTCTCAATGCTATCCCTCAAGTATTGTGAAATGACTTTTTAACAATGAATATGACTTAACGAGCCATTCATTACCAGACTACAGTCCAAAAAATATCCCAAACTCTATAAACGATTATTTTGTAATGTTGCATGAAGATAGTCAGGATTTCCCCATATATCGAAAACAGATGTTTCATAACCAAAGTAGACGTTTTAGTTCCAAGTATGTAATATATTATTGGAAAGAAAAACTTAACTAATGCACTGGAAATATTTTAGACTGAAAATGTATGCTTTTCGGGCGAAGTCGGTTTTTGAAACCTGCATATGTATTTATTGCCTTAATGGGAACTATAAGTCAAATTCAAGTAGAATACCGTAAATAAATTAGTAAATCTAATAAATTTGAAGTAGAGCATATCTTTAATTATTTTCCTGTATATATAAGGTAAGTATTTTTTCATCGGTACATTAAGGTAAATAAACTGTGGCAGTAGAAATACTTCGTATCGGGAGTAGGTTAAAAGGACTGGAAATAATTTCGATTTGACCCAAGTGGGTTTCAGAAGCCAATGTATATATTTTCTTGTACAGCTCATTCCAAGCAGATATGCTCTTAAACGGGCAAAATTTCTTATCGATCACAATTTCCCGTACTCTCTCATAATCCTAACCATGGACAATGAAATAATACGAGCCTAATGTCAGCCTTTTACATTTGACAAATATCATAAGGGTCCATTATATTACATTATAAATACTTAAGACTAAGAAGGTTACGCCCTATCGATCCTGGATATTACGTGCAAATCCATGGATTACTGCTAGTTTTAGAATAAAAATATCCAGTTCCGGTTGCAATGAAAAACGTACTATTTGTCCATACTGTATTGGTACAGGACAATAATGGTTTTGTTGTTGTGTGTATTCACTTTAAAATTGTTATCAGGTGTCAAAAAAGTACACAATTATAAAAATCATACTCTTAGTAAAGCTGCATTGCTGAAAGAAGTATTTACAGATCCATTGAATTTTCCACAAATTCTCAACTTAAATATAAAGATGCTTAGAAATTATTTTATGGAAAGAAAATACTAAATATTTATAGTTTCATCTTCCAAAATGTGTGCAGATTCGTATAATAAATTTCAGACACTATAGGGTAAAGGTTTTACCGGATAATTGGAATTAACCTAAAGGATTACAACTTGTGCGTAAAATTACTTTGGATACGGATACGTGGTAAATGGTAAGCGGTGACGAGGGCCATTGTAGGGTCAAAGGGAGGGGAGTGGAGCTTAAGAGAGCTTACCTTTACCTCCATCATGACCCTTTATCTCCATAATGAAAACATACGAGATATTACAGTGGAGTGTGGCTAAGAGAGGGGGGGGGGTCTCCTACTCTTGTTTAGACCTCTCTCAGATTTTCACGTTATTACAGCAATTATTTTTATAATTTCCAGTACATATTGAATTACCTCTTATACGTCATTACTATAATCTATTCATTACTCTTTGTTATTTTGGTTTTACTTTGAAAATACCACCTATGTGGAATAACAAACTAAGCCTATTGCTTTTAAAATTAAAGTTATTTACATTCCGCTATGTAATCAGTTACGCAATGCTTTAAGTAATAAATTCTATAACAGCTATCTAGTAAATAAAATGTATAAATAAAATAGTGAGACAGTTGCTTACTCAGTTATAATTGTTTATGTATATGGAATTTTAAGCATACAGCAAAACACATGTATTGAAATAGTTTATAATAAAAGATCTATTCAAATAATACGTATTCTTTGTTCAGATGTACAATCCCTGGTTATTATCTCCGAGCAGAAACCTCCGCTTTATTTCACATTCATACTCAGCTCTTGAAACGCTTTGAGAATCCCAGGAATTCGCTTTCTATAACGATGTCTCATACCGCATAACATTTACTCCTCGTAGGAATGGTTATTTTTGCAATAATTGTATCGATTAATTACTGCTCTATATAATTTATATTTTTAATCTCACTGTTCACTTTTAATTTAATCACTAAATTGAAAACCACCAATCAATAATTTTAATAACTTTTTATCTTCATCAGACACGCCTCAAAAGTAAATACAAAACTTAAATTTGTTTTAAATAATAGTTAGACATATGTAATTTTAATATTAATTCGTCCTTTGTGTGTAGTGTGTAAAATAAGATTAAATCGTTACTGGAATTATACTATATCAAAATTTTAAAGTTATTTTTGTATTCTTCATGAAAGTAACATTGGAGTTTTGTATTGGTCGAACTTCTTGATTTAATAAATCTTCTGTATCTGATTGATTTATTTAATAGGTTCCCATGCATTTAAATGTTTAGGTTTGTTAACGTGTTTTAATACTTTTAGGTTTTATTTCGATATAGTGTTTACATGTTATAGCTTGTCAAGGAAGAAAATAGGCTAAAATTTTGGATCCATACATGACATCTAGGTTACTTTCATACATACAATTTATTCCATCCATCCTACTGCTCATTTATTCGAATTTCTCACTCTAGCCCCAGCGTCAGTCAGCCAACTATGTGGTCACCCAAACATGTGCCATGAAATCGTCTGTATTTTAAAAAGCTTCTGAGAGCAATGCAGTTTTCAGACGACCTTATCTGTTGAATTTAATGTGGTTGAATTAAATAAATGTTTACTAGTATTTGTTGGTGTGTTTTCAATTTAGTGATTAAATTAAGAATAGCTAATAAAAGCTCTATCTTCAACACTGTTCACTAGTTGTAATTTTTAATTAGTCATAAAGCATATTATCGTTTACTCGATTATCCATCATTAATTATATTAATTCAAATAAATACTCCAAAGTACGTATTTATTGCATTTAAAGAATACACATACTGATGTATCTCGTTAATTAAATATTTATATTATATCCTCTTTGTAGGAATATTTAAGCATTATTATTATACATATTTTAAAGTGTAATACATAGGTTTTGAAAGAGATTTATCCAAATTATAAGAAGAATTTCTACAACCAGTGACTTTAACAAGCAATGTTAGGTGAGCATGTTGCATTATATGACATCTTGACAAGGCTTGACAGAGGCCTTCACAGTGACGTAGTGACGTAAGATCAGAGGGCGAACCTTGCTCACCTGCACCCCAACTTCTATCACAAGGTTTTTACATTTAAAAACATTGCTAAATTTGGAGCTGTGTGTTAATAGCTTTACACTTTTACAAACTAATTTAAACTGTAGCGAGAGCTCAGTAACGTTTAGTAATCTTCATTGCAATCCATAATGAAATATGTACATTTATTTCATCCCATTGTATTCCCTGAGGGACTCTCAGTGTGTAATTATAATCATTAAAGGTATGTCAGTGTTGTGTCAGTAAACTTATACTAAACATTGATGGAGAAGCTCTTCTTATTGGAATACGCTATTTTCTATCAATTGATAAAGGAAAAGACACAAATATCCAATGATTTTATTCTTATTCACGAGACCTTTCAACATCAAAGATACCATCGTCAGGTGTGAATAAAAAATTTAAATAATACAAATATTTTACATATTAAATAATTATTATTAGCTGAATAAAGCTTAATACAAGATTTGTTTAGTTGAAAGTTAACAAAATAAATATTTATATGTATAAAAATTGGGTAAAAAATGAATTTTGTTTTATTTTAATGGAACTGTTATATACTAAACAGTTTAATAAATTGTGAATTTACTACACAGTTTCATTAAACAAACCATTGACTGCTAAAGGCATGTAAATAACAAAAGTAAAAAAAAAAAACAATTCAGGTTCAGTATTTAGTTTTGTTTGATTCCCTTTGTTTTCACTAACAGAAGTTTCAAGAAAAGCCTTAAAACTAACATTCTGTTTCTTGATCTCAAATCCTCCATTCACGGAGTGCCTATAAAGAACACATAAATTATACAAGATATAATAAAATAAAATCTTCCCTACACCACTGCCTGGCCGACTGACCTGAGACGGTTTGCATCATCAAAACATTTATTAATTGTAAGATTAATATTACGCTTCAAAGACTGCATAGACGCAAAGAGGGGTGATACTTCATACTAATACCTCATCATAAAGCAACTATGAGTTACAAGTTTATTTGGGTTATAATTGAGTGAGTGCTAGAGAAGCCTATTATCTAAGAGCATATACGAATTTCGTTTTTTAATCATTCTGTCTGTCTGTCCGCATGATATCTCAAGAACTTTTCTATGGACTTTACATTTTTTATTAAGTTTAAGGCAACATCGAGTTTAATGGGATTTAACTCAGCATTAGGGAAGATTTTACAATTTTCACCACGGTAGCAACAAAAAAACACACAATAAGCCTAATTTGACTTGTAATCAAAGCTGAGTGCTATATTATGGCATTTTAATCGTATGAAATAGTAATAAATATAGCCATATATTTGCTAGCCTACACGCAACGTCAGCGAGCTAGTTATGCGAATATTGAAGTGACATACTAGAACTGCTTTTCCAAGCAGTTATAATTATCGTGTGTTTCAAAGTGAGAATTTATATCCTGGTTGTAGTTTGATCCAGTTACTAAATGTTTTCTATACTTAGATTCAATGTAGCTACTTAGGAAACAACAGTAAGGCAATATCAACTACAATGAGCTCAGCTCTGGTACTGAGCAGTGAACAGCAAGGATGTGGTTGTGGACAGTGACAAAGTACTGCCCGGGGCTGTCGGATGCAGCTTCACAAAACAAGTCCACTGACAACAACACAGAACCTCGTAATGTTCACATTACAACAACTACGATCTATGTTTAAAACTCCGTCGTACACAATTAGTTATTGAGTGAACAGCAATGGTTGTGGACAGTGACAAAGTACTGCCCGGAGCTGTCGGATGTAGCTTCACAAAACAAGTCCACTGACAACAACACAGTACCTCGTAATGTTCACATTACAACAACTACGATCTATGTTTAAACACTCTGTCGTACACAATTAGTTATTGAGCAGTAGCAGCAATGGTTGTGGACAGTGACAAAGTACTGCCCGGAGCTGTCGGATGTAGCTTCACAAAACAAGTCCACTGACAACAACACAGAACCTCGTAATGTTCACATTACAACAACTACGATCTATGTTCAAACTCTGTCGTCATACACAATAAGTTTATGAGTGTAGAACAATGGTTGTGGACAGTGACAAAGTACTGCCCGGAACTGTCGGATGTAGCTTCACAAAACAAGTCCACTGACAACAACACAGAACCTCGTAATGTTCACATTACAACAACTACGATCTATGTTCAAACTCTGTCGTCATACACAATTAGTTATTGAGTTTAGAACAATGGTTGTGGACAGTGACAAAGTACTGCCCGGAGCTGTCGGATGTAGCTTCACAAAACAAGTCCACTGACAACAATATAGAACCTCGTAATGTTCACATTACAACAACTACGATCTATGTTCAAACTCTGTCGTACACAATTAGTTATTGAGTTTAGAACAATGGTTGTGGACAGTGACAAAGTACTGCCCGGAGCTGTCGGATGTGGCTTCACAAAACAAGTCCACTGACAACAACATAGAACCTCGTAATGTTCACATTACAACAACTACGATCTATGTTTAAACACTGTCGTACACAATTAGTTATTGAGTTTAGAACAATGGTTGTGGACAGTGACAAAGTACTGCCCGGAGCTGTCGGATGTGGCTTCACAAAACAAGTCCACTGACAACAACACAGGACCTCGTAATGTTAACGTCACATCAACTAAGACCATGTTTAAACCCTGTCGTACACAATTAGTTACTGAGTGTAAAACAATGGTTTTGCAAGTCACGAAAAATAATGTTGACGCCCTCTCCTCTTTTGTGCTTTTATTCTTGAATGCCATCGATATTTTTAGGAATAAGTTTTAAAAATATCACTTTATTACCTCTATGGAATATATACCTTAATTTGATACATGGAAATCTTTACTCAACATATCCATAAAACTTAAAACTGTTTTAATAAATGTTAAAGCATTTTGATACGTGATTCAATTTGCCATTTCCAATTTTTTATTGAAATTTTAGTTTAGTTACAAACCATTTTCCTAAGTTTATGTTACGTATATATGAAAGAATGACTATCGTGTAAGAAGGGAATGGTAGAAGCTCACAAGTAGATGGTGTGGGAATGCAGATTGCTCCGTTGTTTTTCTTATTGTACTTAATCTTGTTTTATTTGTTGCTCTGAGGTCTTTTCCTCGATTGGTTGGCTTTTTATCCGGGATTGAAATGTTAATACTTTGGTTTCATGATCCACTCTAGTTTGCAGAATTGATGTCGGTGTCAATTTGGGCTCTTTCTAGATTCATTCAAGGAGACGGCGAGTAGAAGGTTTCCATCATTCCAGATTAGTCTAGTGTTTCGTCCAGTCTAATATGTAATAAAGACAACACCTATGTCAATATTAGAAGAAGAAGTAATTTGAAAAATAAAGGAAAAAATCAGTTAAATGGAAAAGCCCGAACTTCAAATTCAAATTAGAACCGGGGAAGGCGAGTTCACTTGTATCTTCGCCCAGAACGCAATAGATAAATTTTGGTATAACTATGTTAGTACTTCAGTTTGGTGATGACGGTAGTCTGTATATACTTCGACATCTGGCTGACAACCACCCTTATCATGACATTCTTCTCTTTGAAAGATTTGACAATACTTACCTCAATGAAGTTATTACGCAAAGAAATTCCTCGTTTAATCTGACTGCGAAGGCTATAAAAATGTGATCTATAAAAATATTAATGACAAACTAGAATGATGGCCAGACTTCACATGTCATGGGATGCATCTATTTGCTAAAGGGGAAGATTTTAACCTGTTAATGTTAAAATCCATATTAGCATTTTTTTTTTTTTTTTTTAAGGAAAAATCCAAAATCCTTAGTTTATAGCTCATAACATTTTTACATTTAGACCTAGTGAACTTCATCATTGCTACCGTAAAAACTTTTTAAAAAAATGTTGTAGCTCACTAAAAGTAAAAAGTAAGATTTCTATATTAATTCAATAATATCTAAAATGATACATTAGTATCATTGTATTTAGATATATCAAATTAAAATAAAGATATAATTCAATGCGAATAAAGGGGTAAAACCACTATTGATTAAGATTTCTTAGCGCGATTTTGATATATGATATAAATAACATTGATAAAAATAAACTACATAAATAACAAAACAATCTAAGATAACACTTAAATAAAAGATACTTGATATGTAGTTCTGCAATGTATTATTTTGTAGTATTGCAGCTGGCAAGTTGAAGTAGCCCAGCAGTTCAGATTGGTTAATGTCTTGTACCCGAGACTATATGTCACATCAGCTGTCAGCTGCAGCGGTGCTCCTTACAGCCATTGCCATGGAAGTGACTGCTGACAAGTAGTATCGGACAGTAGTTCAGATTGGTTAATGTCTTGTACCCGAGACTATATGTCACATCAGCTGTCAGCTGCAGCGGTGCTCCTTACAGCCATTGTCATGGAAGTGACTGCTGACAAGTAGTATCGGACAGTAGTTCAGATTGGTTAATGTCTTGTACCCGAGACTATATGTCACATCAGCTGTCAGCTGCAGCGGTGCTCCTTACAGCCATTGTCATGGAAGTGACTGCTGACAAGTAGTATCGGACAGTAGTTCAGATTGGTTAATGTCTTGTACCCGAGACTATATGTCACATCAGCTGTCAGCTGCAGCGGTGCTCCTTACAGCCATTGTCATGGAAGTGACTGCTGACAAGTAGTATCGGACAGTAGTTCAGATTGGTTAATGTCTTGTACCCGAGACTATATGTCACATCAGCTGTCAGCTGCAGCGGTGCTCCTTACAGCCATTGTCATGGAAGTGACTGCTGACAAGTAGTATCGGACAGTAGTTCAGATTGGTTAATGTCTTGTACCCGAGACTATATGTCACATCAGCTGTCAGCTGCAGCGGTGCTCCTTACAGCCATTGTCATGGAAGTGACTGCTGACAAGTAGTATCGGACAGTAGTTCAGATTGGTTAATGTCTTGTACCCGAGACTATATGTCACATCAGCTGTCAGCTGCAGCGGTGCTCCTTACAGCCATTGTCATGGAAGTGACTGCTGACAAGTAGTATCGGACAGTAGTTCAGATTGGTTAATGTCTTGTACCCGAGACTATATGTCACATCAGCTGTCAGCTGCAGCGGTGCTCCTTACAGCCATTGTCATGGAAGTGACTGCTGACAAGTAGTATCGGACAGTAGTTCAGATTGGTTAATGTCTTGTACCCGAGACTATATGTCACATCAGCTGTCAGCTGCAGCGGTGCTCCTTACAGCCATTGTCATGGAAGTGACTGCTGACAAGTAGTATCGGACAGTAGTTCAGATTGGTTAATGTCTTGTACCCGAGACTATATGTCACATCAGCTGTCAGCTGCAGCGGTGCTCCTTACAGCCATTGTCATGGAAGTGACTGCTGACAAGTAGTATCGGACAGTAGTTCAGATTGGTTAATGTCTTGTACCCGAGGCTATATGTCACATCAGCTGTCAGCTGCAGCGGTGCTCCTTACAGCCATTGTCATGGAAGTGACTGCTGACAAGTAGTATCGGACAGTAGTTCAGATTGGTTAATGTCTTGTACCCGAGACTATATGTCACATCAGCTGTCAGCTGCAGCGGTGCTCCTTACAGCCATTGTCATGGAAGTGACTGCTGACAAGTAGTATCGGACAGTAGTTCAGATTGGTTAATGTCTTGTACCCGAGGCTATATGTCACATCAGCTGTCAGCTGCAGCGGTGCTCCTTACAGCCATTGTCATGGAAGTGACTGCTGACAAGTAGTATCGGACAGTAGTTCAGATTGGTTAATGTCTTGTACCTGAGGCTATATGTCACATCAGCTGTCAAGCTGCAGCGGTGCTCCTTACAGCCATTGTCATGGAAGTGACTGCTGACAAGTAGTATCGGACAGTAGTTCAGATTGGTTAATGTCTTGTACCGAGACTATATGTCACATCAGCTGTCAGCTGCAGCGGTGCTCCTTACAGCCATTGCTATGGAAGTGACTGCTGACAAGTAGTATTGGACAGTAGTTCAGATCGGTTAATGTCTTGTACCCGAGACTATATGTCACATCAGCTGTCAGCTGCAGCGGTGCAGCCATTGTCATGGAAGTTACTACTGACAAGTAGTATCGGACAGTAGTTCAGATTGGTTAATGTTTCTTATCTCCAACTGGTATTTTGTATTGTTAATAATATTATAATTATATAAGAAATCTATATTTAATCCATAGTATAGTACTTTATAGTACTAAAACTGTCTTAATTATCTAAAACTCGCTACTGAGGCATGCCATTTTATCGTTATAGTCCACGATCAGAGAGCCAATTTGCTTTGTTTAAGAACACAGCCATGCTTTTCTTGAAATAAACCTTTCCTAAGAAAAAAGATCAATCGTCATCTGCGATAGTTTAGATTGAGGTAGAAATGGGAAAATATTAAAAGGGCTAAAAATATAAAGCAATACATTTTTTCTCAGATTAAAAATTGGCCGATACAGTCATAATAGTCAAATCACAAGCAAATAATAAAGAACGTTTACACAAATCACATTCTTGTGATCCTGTGGTAGACAAACTTTGCATCTTAAAGTTAAAATAGTATAAAATATTTAGTTAAGTGCACTGGAAACATTAAATAGAATAAAACTCATCTCTGACAGGGAATTTACTTCCCACAATCCACTTAGTTAAAGCACTTAACTACTGTTGGCTGCGAGTATGGCAAGTTTTCAAGAGAGAATTGAAACTTATGACTTACTTGACTATACATATTTTTGCATTAAAATGGATAACAAATGGATCACTCCCTTCAACACATTTTGAAACAAATTAAGTAAGAAAATTGCCATCAAAGGGCTAGAACTAATATACTGGCGCTGGTAGCTACAATATAGATCCCTGTTATTTACACATGCTATATGCACATGGTGTTTACGATTCAACGGGAACATACGGTGCTACGGTAACTATTATTACTTTTATTGTTATTAAAATGATGCCAAAAAACCAAAAATAGTACCATCTATACTGATATCAGCCATTTTGTTGGAATGGTTTGACGCTCAGTATACACCTAAAAAGATTATCGGCATACCATATGCATAGAGATTTAACCACTCCTTAATCAGATAGTTAATAAGTGATTTGTAATTTTATTGATAAAGATACATTTTTTTATTATTGGCATTACCTGATTTTTTTATGATCAATTTTAGTGCTGTTCATATTTGCCTTGTTGGGTGAGATTTGCTCGTGGGGCTGGAAAACTTTTCATTTCTATGTGTCTGCCCGTCTGTCCGCAGCTTAATTTCTGTATGAGGGACACTGAGTTAGATTATGGTACGCGTCACACTCCATGGGATTTGATTAAGCATTAGCTTGTAACTTTACGTTGGTATATTGGGTAACTATGAAAGCAACGAGCAAAAGGAAGAATAAATAAATTGCAACCAAACTCAATAGACCTTATGGACCATGTAGCCTAACTATTGTAACACACATAACATATACAAACATGTGACATATTAACGCATGTAGCCTAACTATTGTAGCACACATAACATATACAAACATGTGACATATTAACGCATGTAGCCTAACTATTTTAGCACACATAACATATACAAACATGTGACATATTAACGCATGTAGCCTAACTATTGTAGCACACATAACATATACAAACATGTGACATATTAACGCATGTAGCCTAACTATTGTAGCACACATAACATATACAAACATGTGACATATTAACGCATGTAGCCTAACTATTGTAGCACACATAACATCATTTTATACTGGCTCGTACAGAAAAGAAATTTTTACATCCATCCGGCAGACAAAATATAAATTGAGTCAGTCTCCTGAGTAATACACACCAATAACGCTCAGCAAAATTCCATATTTCGTCATGCACCATCACAGAACTTGCACTTTCCTATTTACAAATGAAATGTTATGCAAAATAAAAAGTTTGCAGATGAAAGTTTTCTCGCGGTATCTTTTTCCACATAATACATTCACATTTTGTTCCTTCTGTTAGGTATCATACATAGTTTCAAATAATAAAATTTCTATAATCTAGGGAGGGTACTACAACGTCGAAATCAAATATTTTAATCGGCTTTTAACAGTGATATTACACTCCATTACATTTTCTTTTACACCAATGAATAAAAATTTTACATGCTCATCATCAAGATGATTGTACCCAATTTTTCACAAACTTATTTATTCTAATATATTCTATGCCCTGTTTTATTTTTTCGGCCAGATAATCTATATATCTGTTTGCATGGCATTTTAAGAATGAAATTTAGTATACATTTTATATTTCGCAAGAAACCAGTGAAGCCTGTTCCTCGACTTTATAATACTGTTCTTCTATAATACTGAAGAAATACGTGGTTTCACATTCAGTTGATTTACTCAGAGGTGATAACATATTAGCAGGCTGACACACGTTTGTTAGCTCCGATATGATTTCTTTTCTGTGCGGAATACTTGGCAATATTCCATTGCTTCCATACATTATATTGAAATTTTTATTCTAGTAATCGTTTTTTTTTTCTTTTTTTTTTTAAATAAAAGGAGAAAGCCGATCTCCTTTTTGCCTTATTTCTGCCCGTCCTCATGGGCCACTGGCCTGTGCGAGGATCTTATCAAACAGAATAAGGGGGAGAGTCGATACAGTACAAGGTACTGATAAAAAGTGTAACGGTCACAGACAGGATTCGAACCTGCGCTATCTCTAACTCAGACTCAAAGTCCAGCGTCTTAGACCACTCGGCCATCGGCACTCCCAAAAAAAAACTAAAGTTTTTTGCATACTAAAGTATTATATATTTTTTAATTCATCTATACAGATTACAGGTTATAAACGTGCATGAACTGTGAGTCATTCTACGTCACACGTTTGAGCTTGCCAAGGTCAACAGATGAGTAAGTTAACCGTGCTAGAGTAAACAATGTCCAACACCGGGTAACAAGCGTACAACTCGTAACAACAGTTCCACCCAGCCAGAGTTACGTATGTCCGTGAATGATAAATTGGATTTGTTGATTGATGAAGTACGGCAAGTAAAACTTAGCATCTTAGAATGCTTAAACGAGATCGCTATAATTAAAAAGTATATTACTAATCTTAAGAAGGATATTAGCAATGCATTAATCATGTGATTAGGAAAAGTCAAGAACTTTAAGGAAATTATTAGGAGACATTTGGATAGTACTACCGCTTGCCAAGAAGCAATTGAAAAATTTAGAAGTGAAAGTATTGTTTCAAGGTAATCATTTGGAAAGATAAAATAACGATTACTTCAGATGAAAGCTACTCCATTAATTAAAATTAATTGAATTTTTCTGAATATTTTATTTTAGGTATCAATAAAGATGGCATAATATTTGATTAAATTTCCATAGACTTTCAAAAGCCTTTTATTAAAGTTCATCGTTTCTTATTCCTATACAGGTCGGACTACATCGATTTGCCAGAATCTCATTTTACTTTTCTCTTCATACCTCAGGGGCCGATAGCGATTTTTATCATTTGGGGGGTTTCTAGTAAGGAATTGTGTATCGAATCGGGTAATTCATAAGACTGAATCTTAGGTACTTTAATTTGTGTCTGAGTATTGATTGTTTAAAAGACCTGATTGTTACATGTGAGTTCTTTTTATATAAAAGTACAAGTAAAGTAAAGTAATGCATTATTTTACCAGGCAAAGTTAGGGCCGAAAAAGCCCGCTCTAATACTTAACCTACGGACCAACGGCTTAAACGTGACTTCCGTGCTTCCAAACCACCACCAATGGCCGGGAACGCAGACTGCAGGGACAGAATCGCTCAGCGGTCACCCATCCAAGCAGCAAGCAGCCACGCTCGACGTTGCTTAATTTTGTGGCCTTGCGATAACTGCCGTAACCACATTGCGCCATTGGAAACAGATTTTTATCTTTGGTTATATATGATGGTGATTCGAAAACTTTAACTTCAAAAAAAAAGAAAAGTACATGAATGATTTGGAAGAAAGGATCAATAATAGATTGAAAGTCAATATAATGTATTAATTGGGTCAAACGATTTCATAATATTTAAAGTTTTTTCACTAAACTTTATTTTAACGTAGTTAAGAATCATTTGTATAATATTAAACATCTAGCTATACAATTTGGCTGATAGTAATTTGAAAAACTTCTTAGGTTGAAAATTGGTTTGTTTGCGACAAGGATGTATAATTTCTTCTTCTGTATGATGTATGTCTTAAAAAAACCGCAGAATGTCTTAAAATGAGTAGAATAAGCAATACTAATATAATATAATATAATAAAATATACTTGATATTTTACGTGCAAGCTGCTACGTGACATGTGATGTGGCACGCTTCTGTCTTATTTTGTTATATCTCGCAAACATTTCAGATGATAGCATTACACTTTTATAGCACAAGAAACGTGAATACGTTTTCAAACGGAACTTATAACTGTTTGTAACCAAGTTCATATTTGTAGAAACCACTGATGTGTGTGTGTGTGCGTGTGTGCGTGCGTGCGTGCGTGCGTGCGTGCGTGCGTGCGTGTGTGCGTGTGTGTGTGTGTGTGTGTGTGTGTGTGTGTGTGTGTGTGTGTGTGTGTGTGTGTGTGTGTGTCAAAAAACAGTCTGATGTGTTTAGGTGTTGAAATTTCTCGTTTCTAAAGTTAAATACTCTTTCCAGCTTGAAGAGGGTTTAAGTTACTGTTCATGTGCTTATTTCAATGAAATTGGAATAACAAAGTTACTTTCGTTAGTAAATATTTAACTGCATGAAAATGGTAAGAAGTCACAAAAGTTGCCATAGCAATCAGATCTCACCGTATTAAGGACAGAACTTTGTGTAAGGAAGGGAGCAGTGGTGAGACCCGTATCTCCGATAAGCTAAATTTATGTCCACCTACATTTACATACAGGTCTCTCTGCAACAATTGCACGAGTCTTACAGGGAAAAGCTGCGTTATTTGTTTGTTGATATTAGCCAGCCATAAGTGACTCTTGTATTTTCTTACTTACTAGTAGTTACTCCAAGCTTCGAACTAAATTTCGTAGGCTTCACACATGTATGAACATTTCTGATGCGGTTGGATTATATTCCCGCCAAATTTTAGTTTGCCACAATTTAGAATATATGTTAAAAAGCGTATATGTGTGGCCATTTTAATATAGGCCTACTCCGCGCCATAGTTTGATTTTGCCTTATTTCTTCGATTAAGAAAATAAGTATACATACACGTATATAAGAAGCCTAATTGTGTCAAAAGACAAAAAGACAACAGTGTTAAATTTTAAAGTAAAAGTTAGATATTAACTTTGTGTGATATATATATATATATATATATATATATATATATATATATATATATACATATATATATATATATATATATATACGTGTATATATATACATGTGTGTGTATATACCAACCCCTCCATGTTTAACCCTTTGAAGACCAGTCTATATTACCAGAAGTAAACCAGAAATACCAGGCTATTTTTATGGGATTTGCAGAGTTTCGAGGAAACGGCTGTATTTTAGGAGCCACAAATCAAACCCTTTAACTATTTTTTAACATTGTATATTATAAAAAGTGCTATCAGAATATATGTAATATACTTGGAAAATACATATCAGTACGAATTTTCAATACTTAAAATAAATACTGTAAATTTGAAATTTTAGGGAAAATAGTTTCACCACTTTTGACCAGTGATTAAAATATTTTTAAGCATAAAGCCATATGTATTCTAACATTGAATACTTCTATATCCAAAAATAATGACTCTTAAAACCATTCTCAGGAATATTATATATTTATATGCATTTTTTACAAGATTTTAAGTACCACGTTTTCCAACGATGGATAAATAAAATTGGACTCGTGAACTAAAGCAAATGTTTTCCAGATAAGCCTTCTCTACTTCTGGAACGAAATCAAACGAAATACAGTAAGTAACACAGCTTTAATAACGCTATTTACAATGTAAACACTTCTTAACATTAGTCTGAGTGCTTTGGTATTATCTGGAGGTCAGTATTTTTGGACGAGTTTTCCTTATCGGAGACCTAAATAAACTCTATTATATGTTACTAGTACTTTCCTTGTTTTATACTGAATCGGGAAATACCCGATTAATCATACTTCCTGTCGCCAAATCGTCTCAAAATAAGCCTAGACGAATGACCCTTCAAGTAGGCCTCGAGTCACCGGTCACTTTCGAATAATTAATTTTCACTCTTTTAGCATATGTCAAGAATTGAAAGAAACATTGAAAATGATCTACTTCTTCAAGTGCCAAAACATAAGGTAGGAGTAGTCAAAATTTACTAGCGTTATAAACTCGCCAAAAGAACAAGATTTAGGTACAAAATTCAAGCATATTCCTGAGAGTTCATAGGGGTCGGAAGCACATACATTAGGAATTTACAATACAGACACGCTGCTTAAAACGTGACGTTAGCACCAGAGAAGGAGAGAAAGAATATGTTATAATCCACAATAACGCTGTATTCTATTGTTTTAGCATATGATTATTGTAAATGTTTCAAATCCTGTTATCTTTTCATTCAAACTCTCTTAGTTTCGTTACTAACTCTTTTCCCTTTTGAATCAAAGAAACCAACCGGTGTGAGAGAAATATACATCCCTAGCAATAATCTTATTATTATCGTTTTAATGTAATGCAAATAAATTGAACCACTGTCTTTCATTACGTGATTCAAAACATTAAAAGGTATTTAATATTGCAACATGACTGTCAGGTTGTGTTAATATTGAAATATGCAACCAAGACTATGCAGTCACATAAACTCTCTCAGTCCAGGAGCACAAAATTGCTGTAGCCTAAATTTTAACAATATACGTGTAAATATTCTCTAACCTCATGTCTCAATGTTAAGCTCCTAACTAATTTTAGGCTGAATGCTTGGTTTTATTAATTTCCTCTGTTTTATATCTTGAAACTGTGTAATCCTGAGAAAATTGCATTATCTGTTGAATGTTTAAATGTTCAGTTTCAGTAGAATTTAAATATGTTTATATCATCCTTTAGAAGATTATATGATAATTTTATTATATGATTTATATAATAATTTGTAAAATCCTAAAGATTTGGTCTTATTATTATATTGCTAACAATAAGTGCAGTCTTTTCATGATATGTACTAAAGGTGGGGCCAAGTTTTTTATTTTTATTGATAATAGAAAATTATTTTTCACAAAACAGTGCACACTTTGTTCTTTTAAAAGTTCTTTTTTTATTATACTGTATTATAATGTACATTGAGTAGTTAAATGCTCTAGTGTTTGTTGTATAAATTAGTTATTTGGCAGTAGTCATGACAAAGTCTGCTATCATTATTGTTATTGTTATCATTATCTGATACATGTCCTGTCGGTGATGAACTCGCAAAATTCAATGTTTGACAACAACAAAATATGTACTCAAACAGTTTACGGACACACTTGAGAGTTCATAGAATTTAGAAGAAACTCAAACCAAACGACTGCACAATAAATATGCACTGAAACAAAACATGTGTTACACACCAGAGAAGAATAGAGAGGGTTGATTCCAATTCTCAAAACGTAGTGTTTATGTGCTCTGATAATTGGATATCATTGGTTAGCATTGCTTGCAGTTACAAAGTTCAGCTAAAGTTACAATTGCTTGTGCATAATTTTATTTCATATTAGAAAAAGTTTCCTGTACCGTACAATAAAGACAAAAGGATCGCTATGTCCTCATTAAGGCATAAAGAGATAAGCTTTGTCTTTGTCGTTGAAGCAAACGACATACACTTTCTTCCTACTCTCCTGCAACCCCTTATTACGATATGCCTTTAGGTTAAACATTATATTTTTATAGCAGAATTTTATATCCTTTAGTCGTTTTAGTCTTTAGTCACATTCAGAATATTTACTATAAAAATATAGATGAACTTATAATAATAAGTATTAAAAAACAGATTTAAATACAATATTAAAGTTATTAGATTAGTCATCTAGCTGATCTTTTATTCAAAATATTTATTTACTATTTAAAAATTATATGAATAGAATTGACTCCATTTTTTCAACGATATATAAATTATTCTTTGAATATTATGATATCCTCAGGATAAACATTCAAACCCATAATCATCTAGATCATTCCTCAGATCACTATATAAGAAATTTGCTAGAAATTTATGGTTGAAAACGGATAATTTGAAAGAATAACGTGACTTTAAACATTAACCGCCGTTATAAGTACTAAAATCCTTAAAATATATCGACGAAAAATATCAAATAAGCTTATAGATAAGGGGTTTTAGCCTTGATATAAGAATTTTTTTAATATTTTCCGATAAAGTAAGATTTTTTTATAATTTGAAATAATTTTAAGAACTTATTTATAAATTCATTATTACTTTATCAGCAAGAATATTGTAGTCAGATAAATTACAGTATTTTCATCGAGTAAAATACTAAGTTAATAACCATATACATTCAATCCTAAAATGCACACGTCCACTTACTAAAATATCAGTCTGAAAGAATGAAAATATTTCTCATGGTCATACAGAATACTTAAATCTTATCAAAATATTCTCAAAAATTGATCATGGCATTTTTTAAGTAGATGAACATCTTTGAATTAGATTCTAAAATACTTTTTTGTTATGTAAAATGATTTATTATACTGTATCACCGAATGATTTCGACACCACTTTAAGTGGCCGTAGAGACTTCACAGATAGTTAAAAATTGAATAAGAATAAGAAGAATAAGAATAAGAGTAATTTATTCACACAATATAACTCAAAGGTTTTCTGTGCAAGTCAAAACATCAGTATCAAAAGTAGTTACTAAATGTGGAATAGAAAGTGATCTGATTGAGCATAACGAACTGCATAGTTTTATTGATAAATTATATTATTCTGCTATTTTTGAAGACTTTTGCTTTACTTTGCCAATGTCATAACAGAAATTATAACTGAATGTTCTAATACAATTGCTATTACAAATGTTTGCTAATAACAAAGATGCATTACGTTTTGCCATGGGACCTTCATTTGTAAGTACAAATAGTGAGTAATAAGTAAGGAATTAAACGTATATTATGCATACCCAGCACCATCTCCATAATTATTAATTACAATTTTTTAACTTCAGGATTATTTAAAATTTCATACAATTTGCTCTATATTTAAATAATATAGAAATAACATGTAAAACCCATATCTGCATGACATTGCATAAAGGCAAAGTTTTTGTCAAAAACTTCATTCGAATATAAAAATATCAAGAAGAAATGTGATTTAGTTGTTTTGCTCCCATGTGTAAAAAT
The DNA here is from genome assembly GCF_021130785.1 of Homalodisca vitripennis. NCBI lineage: Eukaryota > Metazoa > Arthropoda > Insecta > Hemiptera > Cicadellidae > Homalodisca > Homalodisca vitripennis. The sequence goes on from NC_060211.1 coordinate 15,766,184, forward strand.
CCCATTTCACCTCTAGTGGTGTAACACACTGTAAATCCCGCCAAGTGCGTAAGCAACCAGTCCCATCTGAGATCGGGTAAAAGCTATTCAACTTTTACGACTCGTCCACAAGCATTATACGAGACATCAAGAGAGAAGTAATGTACGATAAAAAACCTATTGTGTGATGCGAATATTTTCGTTGTTTCGTAACATTCAAGTGTTACGATTGATGTAACATACAATCAAATAAAAATGTGTTTCATAATATGTTTTTAAATTTTACAGCCATGTGCGCTTTTGAATAAATAGTTGTATGAAATCTTTATCGTTCACTTCTTTAGTGTTTTTTTAATATATTAGAATACTGCTGCTGAAGTTCAAGAAAACGATTTGTGATTTACTATTAGTCAAATTTAAAATTATTTAAATAATATTTAATAATTGGCTGAGCGTTATCAAAACCTATCACTCGATGGATCGAAAATTTTCATTTCAGTCTGTCTATCTGTCTGCTTTGAAATTTGGATAAAGTTTCGTTTCTATATGGACAAAACTGGGTTCAATGATGCACCGAATATTCCCTTAATTGGATTTAGAAAGAAGTAATAGAATGGAAAGTCAATGTTAAAAATCAGTGACAACATTTGATTTTAGTGCCTCAAATAACTCAAGTAAATATCTAAGAGAAGGATATTTAAAATATTTAAACCAAAATATTTCAAAAAGTACTAATTTTACAATACAGTAAAAAACACAATTTTTTAAATTCTTATCAAAGAAGGCAATGAAACTTCAAATGTTGAGATCGCATAATAGATAATTGACTTATTACCAGTTTAGTCTGACCACCTATGTCCAATTTTAAGTTTCTTCTCAATAAGGTAATAGTCCAACAATGAAGAAATGTAAATAAATTAACACATTCAGAATAATCTTTATCTGTGCAAATATTACTATATGGTGTAGTAATTTTTTTTCTGGATCAACTTTTTTAAGTGCTGTTTTTTTTGTACGTGCCTAAACAAAACATCTCAAACTATGTACATTTTGACCAAGGGTTACACGTAGTGTATAATATTTTAATCAAACTCCTTGTGGACTATATTGCACTAGATGTGAAGAGTCACTAATTACCCTAAAACGTTTTTTAAATAAAACATGCATTGGCACAGCTTAAATTTTCCAACGAGAGGCAAGAAAATAACATTAAATCCGACTACAACAGGACTAATATTGTGATTTTTTAAAGGGAGAACCTTTTGAGGTTAGATTTGTAACATTGATTTCTCCTAAAAGAGCCCTTTAATTTTATATACTATTCGATTAACGCTCCCAAGTAAGATATCTTCTGACGCCTTGCAGTCCGTTCCTCTGATATTACAAAGATTTATAGTTATTTTTTTTTAAAAAAGTAGAGTTTTATGTGAATTAATGATGCACCAAGTGTTATTATATTATATCTCATCGTCAAAAATATTAAGATGGTGAGGATATTTATGAAACTCCTGTATATGCCGATATTTAACTTTATATGCTTTAAAAATACTATGTACTTAAGAATTCGCATCATAAAAACAATTTTAATCTTTAACAAGTCACTTTATTATATAAATGCTCTAGAAGGCAACTTTCAACTTATTACTAAGCCTTAAACTCATTTTTAGGATAAGGATGTGACATAAGAATAATTACAATAATACACACAATATAGATTTTTATAGGATCTAAGTAAAACTTACAGCTATTACATAACAGGATTTTGTGTATGTTGTCATTATTACTTTACTATATGTTATCATCTGTCATTGTGTTGGTCCCATTTTTATAGTCCAGACTATAATACGGACTGGCAATATACCCAACTTCTTAAACTCCAAACTACATCAGTGTTTAAAAGAGAGTAAATAATTTGTAAGCTATTGCGTAGATACTTGCAGATTAAGACATGTATCAGTACACAATGTAGAAAATAGGGCTGTATACATCCTGCAACAGAGGGTTACTTTAAATTAATTACGTAAATTTTATCTAACAACTATAAAGCCTAATTTTTAATCCCTACATATATATTTTTTGTACATTAACACCGCTAGGCAGTTAATTTAATGTTTTCAAATTTTACAGTGACGTTTTTGGAATTCGAGCTTCAATAAACCAACTTTCAAGGTTTATACATGTGTTTTATCCATCAATTACAACTTATAAAACAGTTGTGTTTAAAAGAACTATTTGTAAAGCATTTTCAATAAAAGATAGAGTAAAGCACTCAATATCAACTTTACAGAATTTTAGGTCATATATTAGTCATATATAAGTATGAGGCTATCCACTTTACCTCGGTGTGTAATATCGCTCACAACTTTACACCGCCTATCAGCCCAGACATCAATAACCGTGTAATGAGACCGCTTGAGGCTACGGTTGAGGTTGCGATAAATAACGTTATTAATGCAAGAAATATCACTGTCGATATTTTACGCCAAATACCTCAGAAAGTGGTTAGCCGATTTACCTTTATTTGTAACATCTGCTCTATTTTGGGCCCAGTTATTAACAGAGCAGCTTTCTGCAACTATCTTTGGGTAGGTATTTTGTAATTTTTAGATGTAAAAGTGATTATTAATAGTAATATATTTATAGTTTTTAATTTTTTACACCCGATTATTTGTGCCAAGGTTTTATCTCTTGGATAGCTCTCCATTATAAATATTAGAATTATAAGTGTGTTAGGGTGTATCCAGTAGTCATCTATACTGTGACTGACGCTTGATTTAAGTGAGTGGAATCTCTTTCACGAGTGTTTTGCGAGATACAACAACGAGTCGGAAAAGTAATCGATACTGCACTTTCTGCACTTTCGATAAAGGACAAAGTGATGGGAAAGACATCGACTATTCGATTGTCGTTTCAACGTTGTGGAATTCGCTTCTCAAACCACATTTCTCGCAATGTCTAATTCCACCTTAAAAATGTGATTTGGCAATTACGAGAAATATATTGGGTGGAAAAAGTCAACCTTTCGGGCCTGAATTGTGGCTGTCACCTATCCATGTCAAAAATAAAATAAAATAATTTATTCACACACACAAAAGAATAACTTTAAACTTTAAATAATTTCCAGGTTAAGTGTTAGAGAGGGCTTCTTAGCCCTAACTTCGCCTGGTAAAATAAGACATTCTTTACTTTTTTACTTTTAATAAGGTACCTATACAGCGCACTTCCATAATTTCCAAAGAAAAGTTCTCCATATAGAATACAGTGGCCTATAATTCAATATTGTGAAATAACGGAAACAAAGCCACGAATAAATACCAGAAAATATATTTTTAAATCATAAAACCAAACGTATAATAGAAAAACATACTAACACTGTTTTTATTGTAGACTTTATGTTAGGTATATTACCCTTTGAGTATATCATATGAAGGGTAAACTGTTTAATATTTGTCATAAATTTTAAATTTTAAATCACAAGATTATAATACTTTACTACATAACTAATAAACTATACAAAACTAATGTGTATTAAATTATAGAAGAGAGAAGACGCCCATAGTTGTTAATTTAATTTAAATTAAAAGTGATTTTCACTATGTAGTATATATTAAATACAAATTTAAAACCAATATTTCGGAAAAAAAGTGAAAGGTTATTGTTCAATTTTTAAATCCTCCAAGTCAAAGGGCGGGCTAAATTTGTTGTTGAAAAATAGACTATGTGTATTGTTCAGCAATAACAATGTTAGATTTTTTATATTACTCGTATAGCAAATGTGGACACGATGCTGTAGCAGGCTGTATATTAAATTTACAGCCGGTCACATACAATAAATTCCTTGAGACAGCGTAGAGACAACGTAGTTTATTGCTGTGTGTGGGCAAACATAGGTTTGTGACAGTAATTCTCAAGTTTTCTCACTTCAAAAACATACAGGTTTACTCATAATATTCAGTTATAATAATCTCACATAATTCATAAAAACATAAATATTACTCTTCTTTGCATACATTTTTGGTCGAATGGTCACTTATGTGTCTTTGCAGAGACGAGCTGTTGACCAATGATGTTCATATGTCAGGGAATTGACTGATATAACCAGGTCAAATGAGCTAACACTAACTCCTGATGCTTGACGTACCCAACCTGCAAACAAATGAAGAGATTGGACAGACAATGCCCTGGACAATTACATCGCATTGGCATATGCCCAGCAGACAACTGATTGACGAGTAAACTCAATCATCATTACCCATCGATTTGTCATTTAATCATTCATTAACCAAACATTCCTGTTTCCTGAAAATTGTCAAGGTGGGAAAACATTCTAAAGCAGGAACTCAAAACTCTTGCAGAGAAAGTTTGTAATTGTTGTACAATACTTGTTTACTACATATCATGCATAATCATTGTTCTTTACTTTAAGACAGAAACCAATTTTGAGGACGTGTCTACATTCACAGTTGTTTCTTTAAAACTTGCTATTTGCATACCTATACTAGTCGTATACTTAATATATTTCTAGACGTGAATTGAAAACAATCTTTCAAGCAAAATATTTAATTTTTAAATTCGGTGAATTTCTTGGTGAGGTGAAAAAATACTCCGGAAACAGAAGGGCAATTATCTTGTGAAGAAACTTTGCATCATGTAAAAATGTATTTATATTTTTTATGTGCATTAACAGGCATTGTCATTTTTATTTTAAAATAACTTCATATAACTGGGGTCGAACTTAATCAACCCATTATTAAGATATTAATAATATTAAATCTACAAAAGCCTCAATACTTACTAAGTAACAGATTTACTTCAACTTTGAAATACCCATAATGGGCACAATTTTATACTATAGTATTTAATTTTCTTGTAATTCAACGATATAATTAGAATTAGAACTTCTGTCATATCTTATAACAAATAACGGCATTTCACATTGATAGCGATAAAATTTTAAGCAGAGTAAAACGACAAAATGGGAGAGTTTAGCTCACCTTCTTCATGACCCTTTATTCCTGTAATGAAAACATAGGAGATATTACAGTGGAGTGTGGCCATAAGAGGTTAGTGTTCCACCTCGCTCTCTGACCTTTCTGACTTTTTTCATTACAATTTAACGTATGGCCTCGTTTTATTTTACATGCGCAACTTAAATAAAATAAAATTCATCTACTTCCCTGCGCTTCTCAGTATAAACCCCCTCATGTAACTTTTACGTGCTTTTTTCATGATTGTGGATATCTATGTACTTCTTGTTCATTATTATGCTTGAGCCTGAAAACCTGAATTTACGTAACTTTTGAACCAGCCACGCCAGTCTCACAGTCAAGAAAGCATTTAAATATAGATATAAATATACCTGCAATACTCGTTATAATACCTTTTTTCAAACTCCACAATTTGTCTCATTTTTCAGCGGTCAGACAAACCAAAACCTAAAAAATGCTATGTTAATCATGGTTGTTGATAGTTTTTCGATCCTTGTAATGACTTGTTTTACGATTTTGTGTCCTAAGTACTCAAAATAACTACTGAGGGAATGTTTTATCTGCCTTAGAATAACTTTAAATTTAATTTAAACTGTGGGGGTTTTATAAAAAAATTCAAACTTTAATTAACCACAAAATTTGATAGAGTAACATTATAAAACTCTAGTTTGCGCCATTTTTCTTCTTTGCCAACAACCTGAATTGATTTCCATATTTAAATGTTGCCTTCTCTTCTTCCATTCATCATTAACTTCCAAATAATTAGTGTATATTATCAGTGATAAAACGAATAAACGACAATATATTAAATCAGAGCTGACAATATCGGTTACATACTTTAAAGAATTAACACTTCCTTCATTTTTTTATCGAAAATAATGTTATGCTCAGTTGAAAGTTGAAACTAAAATATAAAATATTGGACGCCGATGGTTTTCAATTACTGTGTATGAAGATGAGATGATAATCGTTTCAATAAGCTAATTAATGTCACTAGTTACGTACGTAATAGGTACGACAATATTATAGAGTATTCATAACCTGTGACATGTGTATATTGCTTTGAGACAACTTTTGTACTCAGTAAATTATATTCTAAAACACCCACCTTGTCAACATAACCTCACTTATTGCTTTTTAAGGTACATATCTGAAGTTTAACAATATGGAAACAAGAGGTCTAATAGAAACAAGAGTAACTTTACTCTCTTTTTGGGTCACACTCGAAGCCGTTTAACTCCTAAGCTTATCCATAAAAGAAGCTACAGCTTTATTGACAAATAAAAATTTATATTGCAACCTATCCAATTTCTTCATTTTCTTTTGGTGATAAATAACATACATGAAATTTTAATAGAACAAGGTAAGAGTACATCACACCACATAGCTTCGCTGAGGTTGCATGGAACATGTATTGCTCATTTCATCAGTCTACATGTGTTACTGTTTCATATATTAAAATGTTCCATTATTTTACAGAAATTATCGCTTCCATCGTGGTTACCCAAAGACAAAAATAACAACTTAAAGAGTTTCGCTAACCCTCTGCGAAATCCCATGGAAAAACAAGCACAAAACCGACGTTTCTTATACAGGTATGAAGGTTCATGCAAAATTTCATTTTTTTTATTTCCTGTTTGTTTTTTATTGAGACGTCGTGCGGACACACAGACAAACAGAAATTATAATTTCCAAGGTTTTAAAAGGCCCTACCCAAGGCCAAACCCTCTATCCTAAGGCCTGAAGCCGAAATCAAATATCCAGATTACAAATTAAGACTTCATTATTTGGATGAACAATCGTAAAGCTCGCCAAATTAAAGCCAACTATTAAAGCATATTTTAAGCAAACACGTGTTAATAGGTAGTTAAACTATTCCTGTAGCTCACAAATAAAACCAACATTTAAATTGCATATTTTAAGCAAACAGTGTTAATAACGTAGTTAAATTATTCTGAAAGCTCAACAAATTAAAGCAACTATTAAATTTCATATTTTAATCAAAAATTCTAACAAGTTAGTTAAATGATGTGGTATGAAGAGAATAATAAGCTTAATCTATACCCAGTTAAGTGGACAAGAACATAAATCCGGCTTGTAGAGAAGAAAGCAGGATTACGACGGTCTGGTCTTGTTATAACTGTGGACTGCTACTCCATGTTTTACTGGCCTGTGGTAACATTGTTGACCTGATTCTCTGCAATTATTCATTTATTAGTCAGAAGTTATGCTTTACAAGCAATAACCACATGTGTAAAAGTATACGGAGTTAATAAGAAAACCTCGCATGCAAAGACTAATATTTTTCAATTACAGTGAACAATTTCTTTCTTTGAAATAAATATTGAAAATCTTGTGTATTTATCAATAATTTGATCTATTTATTTATAATTCAAGTTCGAAATACATATACGGAACGGAATTAGAGGATGTAATTATTTTAATTCAAGAAATGAATAATACTTTATTGACTAACAAACTGGTATATAAAGCAATATATTCATGGTTAAAAATAATGAATAAAATATAAATAATTTTATTTAAATTAAGTTATATTTATAGCAAACTTGAATTTTCCAGAACATGTTGTAACTAACTCTAAAATGAAGCTTTTGATAACTGTACGAAGGTGAAATATATGAAAACATTGCTTAGGTATTTCGAGTACGTCCAACTACTTGGTTCATGTGAGTGTTTTAAAGGGATAAAACAGTATTTAAGTAGAAACTATTAAAAAAGGTTCATAAAATGGTTATACCCTTACGCGTTTAATAATTTTATTTAGTATCAACTTTGAATAGTTAGATTTTTTTCATGTCCACTCTCTATTCACAGTAACATATCTATAATTATTGTTTCAAAATCTAAACAGGAATGTATCTGTGTATAAATTATATTTATTATACTGTACATCCATTACAAAATGAACAATATCCTTTCAGCAGCATGTTTATAGTCAAGTGACACTTGTGCATAACAGTCTGTAAATCACGAGTTATTTACAACCTTTCAAATCCACTGTATTTATTTGTCTTCATACATTGAATGTATTTAACTTTTTATACGTGCTCAAGCCATTTTACTTCGGTTTTAGTCTAGCAGATTTACAGGATTTCTTTAAAATGTTATGAAGTTTACTACACGTTATATTAAATGGTACATTTTATATAATTTAAAAAATGATTATCAAAGTAAAATTGTTCAAGTTTCTATTTCATTTATTTATAAATATTAGTACGAGTAATAAATATGTACCTTTACAGTGTTTTTTGTAGTATATTATTTATTTTTAATATTTTTATAGAGATAGACCGTCCATCTAACGATTTTAATTTCTGGACTGTACATCTAGCAAGTGCTTAGCATATTAGTCATAAAATGCAGTTTATAAAATCAGACACTGAGGAAAGAATAAGAGCAACTGACAAATAGCTATGTTTTGAATTACTTAAAGCATTTTCATTATTAATACTTCTTGTAAGTATTACATTGCGTTAGCTTAGGGTTTATAAGTTGTTTACGTTTCATTTAGTTAGTATTATGAAACGCTGTACAATCTAAATTATCATAGATGGACATAATTGACAACACCAAAAACTGTGTTTCAAATGGGTTTGGTGACATTTATAAGGAGACAGGTGTATTCATCAACACCAAAAACTGTGTTTCAAATGGGCTTGGTATTTGTATAGAAAATTATTTGCAACATACTGCACTATATTTCATATGTATATCATATGTATAATAAGTCCACAATATAGTAACATATTTAGTAAACGTTAGCAATGTATGTGACATAGCGTATGAAACTGTAAATCGATACGGCAGCTCAACATCTCGTCTAGGCCGGATTAAGTTGACACCTCAGCCCCAGGTGGCAACACACCTCGTCTTACTGCCATCTGTATTCGTTCGTTAGTGTTACACCGCCTGTGCCTTACTACTAGTAGTAAAACATCAACGTCTCATCCTTAACTTTACAATGAACTAGCAGTTACCCGAGGCTCCGCTCGCAATTTCAACACGAGAGTGAAAAACAGGACATCATTTGCTTATTCTTTTTAAACAACATTCTAAAACTCCAAAAATACAATCACAGTCCCGAAAATATATTCCTGAATATTTAATATACTTTTTGGAATCCTGAAGCTGGAGATTAAAACCGTTTTTTAATTAACCATGAAATAGCTTGAATTTCTCATTAACATTACATGGTGCTTGATTGAATAACTCCCAACGATCTGAATAAAATTCGAACTATCTTCGACGACTGTGGAACTATCCTAATGTCAAAGTCCACATATTTCATTGATACATGGTGCGTATAGTTTATAAATGAATATTTTAAGTACATATTATATCACAGTATTCTTAGTTAAGTATAACATGAGATGTTAAACAATGTAAACAGAGATTTTAGACATAACACAGATAAATCCTTCAAAATACGAGTATCCTGAATTCTTAGTAATTTCTTGATGTTTGGTTGACTTTATGATAAAACTGAATTCTGAAGTAATATTAATGAAAATCTTGAAGTGACAGAAAATCTTGAAATATTTATAATTGACAGAAATTAATCATCAAGATGAAGAAAATAATTCCACAACCCGTCACTATGGGTACTAAATTTTGTAATGATGCTTAGCATTAAAATAATATTTAGCAAAATTAATCAAGCAGTTTCGCACATATTAAACTCTTATTATGAGTCACACACACACACACACACACACACACACACACACGCAAATTTACAGATCTAAAATACTACTTGCATAGTAAAGCGTCGACAAAATTCTTCCTTAGTGTACCTCTAGGGCACAAAATAAACCTATGAACCAAGTATAATATCAGCCATAACATCTCTTTATATATTTTTCTCACCGACATCGGGGCTTCTCCCCACTGGCCTCTATAGTTGCGAAAATTCACATAAGAAATTTATTGCTTCAAATTATTACTATTCATTAAACAGCCTATTAAATATAATCGACTTTTCTGTGGAAAAATTATAAAATTACACCATAACCATATATTTAAGTATTTTAACTGCTATTTTAAATATGTCTACATTTATAGTCTTCAAAACGAAGGCAGATTTACTATCTAACTGTTGGTACATATACGAAAGACAACAGACATATTTTAGACTGGAAGTAAATTGCAATGACCTAAAGTGACGCTTTATTATAGAGGTAGGCTTCTAAAACCTGAATACATATATTCTTTATAGAGAGAAGAAGACAAATTCAAGGATGGCACAAGAAATGGCTTGGAATGGTTTATATTACAATGGCCATAAGTATAAAATATTTCATATATTTTCTGAATTGAGATAACAAGGCAAACTCAACTTTTCCCTCAGAAATATTTCTAATCAGAATTTTCTAAACACGCGAAAAAGCGAAAATAAGAACCATAAACAATATTGCTTAAAACCCATGGGCGTAAGACCTTTCTTAGCATACTGAAAAGTCAGCAGTTTTACTCTATTATAAAAAAATAATTAAGTACAGTTTAGCAAAATGTTTACATGCTAAATAATGTACATCTTAAATTAAATGATATTATCTAAAAGTGTAAGCAAATATTTAGGTAAATATTAAAAATTTAAGACCATGTTTGATATCGGAAAATGATGACTCCACATCGATTATAAAACTCTGTCCGAAGACCCTAGCCAGAGGCGGCACTATTTCTCTCACATTTCTCGGAATCCTTCAAGCTTGAAATTAGAATTCGATCGTTCTATCCAACTTTTGTATTTAGTATATGAAAGATTATTTACATAGCTATTGGCAGTTAAAATGAATAGGCATAAGAAGTGTAAACTCTCTTTTTTTACAATTGCACTGATTTGGTACAGTAAAACAGGTTTAAAAACAATCATGCATATAAAAATTTAAAAATATATATTTGCATGTTACGTATAGAATATAGTCACATAATACATTTATTTGATTTGAATTACATATGATAATTTATGTGATATAAATCTTACAGTGGACGAACAATTGAACAATAACAAGAGCCAGAGCACAGCTGACAGTGAAGATAGCGGCACTATTGTTTAATATTGTCAGTGCAGTGTGTCCCAGGCCATGTCAATACGTGTATGTAACATCAGCACTAGTCATCCATTAGACACAATGTGTACAGTGGACGAACAATTGAACAATAACAAGAGCCAGAGCACAGCTGAGAGTCAAGATAGCGGCACTATTGTTCAATATTGTCAGTGCAGTGTGTCCCAGGCCGTGTCAATACGTGTATGTAACATCAGCACTAGTCATCCATTAGACACAATGTGTACAGTGGACGAACAATTGAACAATAACAAGAGTCAGAGCACAGCTGAGAGTCAAGATAGCGGCACTATTGTTCAATATTGTCAGTGCAATATATCCCAGGCCGTGTCAATACGTGTATGTAACATCAGCACTAGTCATCCATTAGACACAATGTGTACAGTGGACGAACAATTGAACAATAACAAGAGCCAGAGCACAGCTGAGAGTCAAGATAGCGGCACTATTGTTCAAATATGATTGGTTTCTCTACTAGAGAGTTGTGATCTGCTGATAGTATTGTATACATACTAGTGGAGACAGTCAAACAGTTTAAAAATCGTTTGTTAATAAACCATGCTTATTTATTCATATACAAAAATCAACTAATTGTAACAACAATTAATAAGAGAGTTTTTACTAAAATACTGTGACTACTTTTACAAGCAACCGTAACAACTACATAAAGTATTTATGTTTAATATATTTTATTTTATTCGCAGTATATAATATATAAATGATTACGTACTATTCATTAAATTGTTCATATTGATTATGCAGGGCTTGATATATATATATATATATATATATATATATATATATATATATATATATATATATATATATATAGGCCTAAAATACTGGTCGGTACATTTCTTGCAGCTGCAAATTTAGGCGTAGAAAATTCCAAAATAATTATATACTTAAAAATAAGTTTAGAACAAAATTGATAAAATTTATTATCCATGTATTTTATTGGTAACGGTTAGACCGTTTTAGGTAGTACAAACAATATATAAATCAGCATAACTTCATAAGCAGCATGGCTACTGCTTGTTTGGTATTACTACAACGAACCTTTTAAATCATAGTTGAATATACAGCAAAAAAGGTGAGCGCTACTAGTATTGCTGCTAGAATTAAAATAGAATCATTTTCCTGCGGTTTAATGATTATTTCTTTAACTCGACTAGACATTTGCGGTTGTAGTGCTGATTTTATCAAAACTTCGTATATACATATTAACACTTTTATTTCACGTGCGACCATTAAAGCAATATCTGTACTAACTATATAACCCTCTCTACACAATCCGATCTCTTCACAGATTTCGGAATGTCACTAAAACCGTGCAAATATCTCAACAATAATTACATGATGTTCATGATGCACTAAGGTGCAGTGCAGTCTACATGACCGCAGTTGCGAAGAAAAACTGCTTTTATTATGTTTAAAAAAATACACTATTTCATAATTAAAACTAAATGTGTTCTTTTTAAAGAAGTTCTAAATCTTAAACATAATTTTAAATCCATCATCCCAATAGTATACTTGCTAGAATGCTAATTATTTTACAAGTAATTATGTGTTTTTCATAATTTATACAATAATAGTAGTATCGTTTTTTGAAATTGATTGATTAAGTATTATTTAATATCAAATTACAAGAAAAACCGCTACATTGCAATATTTTAATTTTGTTTATATCATATTTTAAAATTTAAGGTTTAACTGGTTAGGGCTATAAAAATGTATTTATTTCAACATTTAATTCGTCATTAAGTCCAGTTATACCACATAATACTTTCAAAATGTATGTGTCATCTTTTTTAAATAACATGAAGGAAAGTATCAATGCACAACGCCATATCATGTAACTTTAAAGGAATTAATAGCGGCTTTGAACTTTAAGCAACATAGAAAGTGCGTAAATGTTGGGATTGTTTAGCACATTTCTTTATTGTCAAAGATTTAAGTCGGGATTATTTCAAATATCGTTTTATGTAATATATTCTAACAGACTATTACATTGTATGGTGATATGTCACCCATCAGGTGTGTGGGGGAGCGGCGATAACCCATCGGTAACAGTTTTTCAAATCCGCTTCCGTGTTTATTCCGTCATATTGCAAACTAAAACTATTGCGCCTAAACGCCAGATAATGCAGATCAGTAAAGTAACACAAACTGATGGCATTATTAAAGCAGTAAAATTGACAAAGCGTGACTTAAACCCAGTCTAGGGAATCGAAGTGTTTGTTTCACGGCCACGGAGAGCAGTATTTCACTTGCCCTACTCCCAGCTCTATCCTATAACTCTATTCTGTGTTTTATGTATCCTTTATTCAGTTCTGTCATCCAGATATATTGTCAATACAAATAGTCCATGGATACTTCATATCAACCCTTTCGGTAATTCCATATAATAGTTTTTGCTATTTGTATCTAGTATCTAACCATAGAGTCTTATTATTTTAAAGGTGATCTCATGTCCAGTAGGACATATAAATCCAAAAATATTCATACATAAAAGTAAAGGACAAACAATACATCTTACTTGCCAATTTTTATAGTTTTAGGCAGACGACTCGTTCCCTAAATATAGCGGTCAAACCAAGAATCCTGCGGCTGTTTGCAAATACTTCCACTTCGTAGAATGAAGGAACATTGAAACAAGCTTGTCCTTCGAAAGCCGTATTATTTCCTTATGTATAGTAATAGCAGATTGTATTTGTTTAATATATTTAAAAAAAAATTACATTTCTTAGTAATAATTCTTTTAATTTACACCAATTTAATTTAAATGTACTCCTAAGTAGAGTTGAGATAAACTCTATAATACAAAAAAATCCTGGTATAAACAAATATATTTAATTATATAAATAGTGATCTCTATGCAAAATTAATTCAGTGTAAATATTTATTCCACGTTGAAAAATGAGTGTTTCAAAGGTATTTTTATGTCCTATATCTCGGAAGGGGTTGGTTCTACAAACATACAAACATTTTGTATACAAACATGTATATAAAACTAAAGTTGATAAAAGTTCCTACACTTTCCTGCATCCTTTGTCACTGCGTCTAAATTGCAACCTCAATATCCAGGAAGCGTTATTTTTTAACTATACATATATACGAAATCCTAATAACTATCAGAACAATAGTGATTTTTTCTTTTGTAATTAGTGAGTTTATATACATATACATATATATATATATATATATATATATATATATATATATATATATATATATACATACACACGTCTTATATATCCAGTGGTCCAAAATTCATCAGACTTGGCTACATTTGTTTTTATGAGTCATAGTGAATCCCTATCTCTAATTCCTTGCCTGTCCTTTTTGCAGCTTCGAAAACAACATCTCAATGATTTTATGATTAGCAACTAAATGATTATTAGTGTACTCACTGTCATAATTTCTCAGACACACGTTTATTAAATAGTTTCTATCCACTGTAAGAAGTTATCTGATTAAAGTGTCAAGAAAGTAAACGCAATTTACGACTGACTTATGGAAAAAGTTATAACTAACTTTTCAGATTACTTTAGAGAAAGGCTTGCACCAAACGAACCATAATTTGCGACCATGACACTATTATTCTACTTAATTATCTTTAGAAACGTAACTTTATTATCATGATTAGTGGGAGATACATCATTAATTGCCTGCTTCTTACTTTATAATTATTACCAATATATATATATATATATATATATATATATATATATATATATATATATATATATATATATATATATATATATATATATATATAATTACGTATTGACAGAGCATGAAATAATATTACATTTATTTGAGTATGTGTTTGATTTTATGAGTAATTACATTTTATAACCTATTTTATATTTCATTAAAAATTTTCCTTCTCACTCAAGAAAAATTTGAGCACAAATTTTAACAAATTATTCATTAATACTATTATCAGACTACATTTACTCCTTTCGCTCACACAATTTAAATAATTGTAAATTCAATTTTATAAAAATTGAATATAAATCTTATAAAACATATGAAGATCTTAAAAACATTACAACCCATGGGGCAGCGCTCTCTATTTCGATATACTTTCAATATCATTTTAAATATTTTATATTTTATAATGATACTCGCGACTTCGCACTAATTTCTTAGTTTTTGTCCTATATGAGCACTTCTTATTCGAATGAACTATATTTCCTACGACAATGTTGAGTTTGTCTTCTTGGTACGATCAAGAAAAATATATGTTAAATGTGTACGTGTATAGCCTCTGTAATTCACTCCTATCTTAGTACTTTTCTTCCATAGTTGATTTGCCTTCTCTAAATAAAATAATGTATTAATTAGGTAACAGCAATGTTAGATAACATATACGATGCTGTCAATGTTAGATAGACAGCATCATTAGGTAACAATGATAATATATAATATATGTTAGATAGACAGCATCGTTAGGTAACAATGATATATAATCGCTCTATAACAACGATTTGATACCATATGCTAAGTGAGATTTGTTCCTTAATACATTAGTACCGCATTACTAGAATTTTAAAATAGAAATTATATGTATATTAAGAAAACTTTTCATGTTAAATTAAATTCCATGAAAAAATTTAATTGCCCACATGAAAAGAGATTTTTTTCTATCAACACCAGTAGGTGGTTTCTTTATTATAGATGACTTTAATACATAAGGAGTGTTGAGGTCTTAGCTCATTGCCGTCATATTTAGCAACCTGAAAGCTGTTTACTCTGGCTCATTGCGTCATTAAACATTCACAATTCCTTTCAAGCCTTTGCTCTAAAGCTCTAGGTGGCTGTCTTTAGTGGTTTGGCTTTAATAATCACAGCACCTTGGAGAGTAAAATATTTTTGGACTAGTGAAAGATCTAATAACGATATCATGTAAAATAAACTTATAAAAATCCATCAGTGCATTTTCAAAATTTTTTATCTTAAAACTGTTTGGAAATTGTTGATTATTTTATTCTATTCATTATTGTAGTAATACTTATTTTTCTATTAAACAAAGAAACATGTTCTTAAAAAATGTATCAAGCGGAACTTGATCGATATTTTATATTGACGATATAATTGAAAATCCTTTTTTTTATTTAAATATATATTTATTTTAAAACTAATCACGTCCAAGAATGAAACTGACGGTGTGGTATCCATGTGAGTGTAATATTACATTTTTATTGTTTACAGCTACAGATTGATATGTCCAACCAATATCTATAGCGTAATGATTTTTACTACAAAATAAAAAAAACATTTTAGCACAGTGTGCAACACAATAATGTTAAATTTCCTTCCGTCAGTGTTCGAACATTAGACAAGTATTCCATATATCTGGACAAGGGACCACTTATAGTATGAACCAATAAATTGTGTACAGTACATCATATCTTGGTTAACGAAATCTTTAGAAGAGTACAGCCTATGAATTTATTAGATTATACATTGAATCCACCAAGCTATTTATTAACCTAAGCTTAAGAAACCTTCAGCTTCTGAAACCACTTGTGTTTGAGTTCACCAAGATGCATGTGTTCGATTCATTGGTAAAACTTGCTAGGATTATCTGGATCCAACATGAACTGAGTCCATTCCTATTTGCTCTATAACTTCCGGTGTATGATAACTTCCGTTCCCGTTCTGCATATGCTCCCAGTCTATAACCACATTGAGCACTGATGTTTCAGTATTTCTAAAATATTTTTCATCCAGGTCAGTTTTATTGAGTCTTTCATTCAATAGGGTGTTTCTTTCAACCATCTACAACATGACTAGCCTATAAAATCCTGAAAACCAGATCAAAACTTGCTTATCAACAAAACTTATTTATTTATTATTTCTGATAAATTATTCCGTTTTTACTAGCAGTTTCCCGCGGCTTCGCGCGCAATTTCGTAGAGTGTGCACCTGAATAAGCTCTTCTGGTTTTAGTGAATTATAGCGGTTCCAGCGAACTTTTATCTAGCAAAGTTTTTGCTGACTGCTTCAAAGAGAGTCTTCGGAGTTAAATTCTGATCATCTTATGTTTTAGGACATTTTCTAAGAAAGCTGACTATTACCTAATCGCTTAAATCTTAAAATAGCGTGAAAACTAATGGTTACTCCGTAGTTGCTCTACACACTATAAATGTAAACAAATTTAAAATAGTTGTTAAATTAATTAAACATATCTTTATGCAGCTGACTACATTTTACAGGTTCTTTCAATTAATATTTTACAAATTTAGAGACCATTACAAGATCAATATATGTTTGGTTACTTTAAAGACTAGAAGCGCGTAGCCCGGAGGGATTTTTGAAATAATAATAGGCCTATATTCATTGCAGAAATCCTAAAAATGTACATGTACAATTTCAGTAAAATCAGGTGAATATTCGATGAGTGAAAGCAAAGCAAACAAAGCCATTTTTGAAATTATAATATTATTAAGATAGATTCCAGCATACATGTGATTCAGATGATATGGATGGTTCATAACAATATAAGTGTGAGTTGGTATTAATAATAATTGTAATTATATTTTTTAAATTGTTAGAAAATAACTGTAGAGCAGATTCTAAGTGGGAGCCATAAAAAATACTAGAAGAAGCGAAAGGCGTTTCTAGTAAGTTTTTAAGTTGTTTCTATTAACATTGATTGCGATAGCTTTCAAAAGGCAACAATTTTAAATATGTCTAATCAAAACGTATAAGGGTGGTAAAATTAAATTATTTTAAGTAACCAATTAAAATAATAATATTTTTTTTACTATTGCTACCACATACTTTATACAAAATCTGAGGTTAGTCGTTAAAACATAATTTTTTCCACAAAAATGGTTGTTAGCTCTCCAAAATTTTTAAAATAACTTTTACAATTTTGTTCTGCCATTTTTTTATAGAAAAATTCATTTAAATGTTAATTGTAGCCAAAACAATTGAACTCGCAGAAAATAATTAAATCAATTTTACCTGTTGGAATAAAGAAATATCCTTAGTGATGGCAGAATATTTAGAATGAAATGAAGGATTGATCACTTTTATTCATGAGAAATAAAGAATTTTTTATAAAGAATACAATTCCCAGAACTCTGTGTAGGTTTGGTCTTTTCAGACATTAATACAGTATTCACTATTATTAATATCAGTTATTTACTCTAATACTTTATGTAGCAAAAACTGCAGTTATTAAAAATGTGTTGTCAGCGCAATCAAACACCTTAGATTGAGTTTAAACGACAATACTCTAAATTATTGGTGAGATTCTGCGGAATTATGTCGGACTCTGTAGTACGTAAGCACAGAGGTGAACACCACAACTGTTGAAAGCTTACGGCGGTATTCAATGTTTACGTGAACCGCAGTCAGACTGCTGCTGTATTATATATTTAATCCTTTAGGTCAGATTTATACTGTGACACCTCCATCCCGACATCCCAGTATATCTGCCTAACCCTCTTGTGCATATACCATTGATATTTTAGAAGGTTTTACACCCCTTAGTATGTATTAGTATGTGTAACAGTAAAAATGTTACAAAGGTTTGAAGTAAACATACTCCAAAGCCATTAGTTTTCGTGATTCAATATTATTCAGAACCAAAGTAAGGTTGTTTAATCGATTAATAATGTCCTCTACTACATTACAAAAAGTGCTATTAGTACTTCGAACAACTCAATTAGGCCTTATGTTTATTAATATTGGGGTCTAATAGCTTAGCTTGGAAATAAGAGCCTCATACAGAGTGTTAAAATAGGAATTTCGATATGTTAGAGGGCCTGTTGATAAGAGTAATGCCTGTGATAAGTTACAAGTGCTGTAAAACTTATCAGAACTAACTTCATCAGATAGAATTCATCAAACGAAGAAGTGGTTTGAGTTCAAGGCTGTGAAATACTAGAGTCATGAGAGATAAAGAGGGGTAAGAGGGTCGATTTGGGCATGTCATTCACGTCTATAATTGAAGACATGAGTATTGTCATCATACTTTACCACAGCCTACCTTGGTAAGTTCTGTTAGGAGGCTAGAAATGGAAGTTAGTATACTTATATTTGGTGAAAGTAATATATTTTGAATAAGCCTCAAGAGAAAAAAAGGAAAACTGTGCACACTGAAAGTTGTCATTACTTGGCAATTTGGTAAATTCTCAATCTAAAATTATAAGCCCAAAGGGCTTTCTACACGTGTTGACACTATTAAGAAAGCTTTTTTTGGGAGGTGTTTAGAGTTTTAAAAAATTAAAAGAAATGCCGATATGTCAGAGAGCCCGTCGGCAAGAGTAATGCCTGTGGTAATTGACAAGTGCTTTAAGATTATTATCAGAACTAACATCAGATCAAGCTCTTAACTTCATCTACATCTGGTACAATAATACTGTTATTATTAATACACCAAGATTTTAAACTACGTCACAGCACCAAAAACACACGATATGATACAGTCATTTTGGTTATTACAAATTAATGTGTCTATTCTCTATTATGTCCGTCGGTATACTTTTTCTTTGATAAGCCATATATATATATATATATATATATATATATATATATATATATATATATATAGGTACTTTTTATGATTCAATGTTTATTTAAATTAAATTAGGCTAATGCCACTGATACAAATTTAATGAATGTAACTAAAAGTCATTTGACAGGTATTTGGTCTTCCGATCATATGTTAGTTTAGGTTATTTAAACACATACGTAAAAGAAACAGCCAAATACAAAATAATGGAACCGTAAAATTGAGGTCTCTGTGGTGTAATAGTAGCACATTCACCCGGCAAGTGAGAGATCCGGGTTCGAGTCCCGGCGGAGCAAATACTTTTTGTGATTTCAATGTTTATTGAAATTATACGAGATATATATATAATATATATTATATTATATTAAAATAGTACATGACAGCACAAAAATTGTTTGTACTCGCATATTACATTACTTTTATTATCCAAAATACTTTCACTTGTGTATGTATTATACCTTTGTTACTATAGTCTTATCAAATATTTACTTGTGATGTACGTGTTTGTGTCAAAAGTGAAATTCAAGGAATTCTGACTAAAGGAGGAATTGAAACCGTCGGGGTAAGAAAGGCGATTAGCCTCGCAAGCTAGTTCTTAAGTTCCACATTGAAGCTCTTTCTTCTTAAGCTCTTCCATTCTATGTTTATCCTCTTAGCGTTGTAGAGAAAGTGAAGCAGATACAGCTTTGTCGTTTCGTTTAATGTGCAGAACTGTCCTTCTTAGTTTAAAATTTACTTAATCATTATATTTTTATATTATACATGCCATTTCACGAAGTTCAATGAGGTTATTTAACTTGAGATGATTCATTTTAATTAACTTATTGAGATAGATTTCGCAATATAATATTGGTGGAAGCCTAGACAAATTAGATTGAAGTTATGAGTACAAAATGGATCATATGTTTTACGGTCAATGACTTACGTCATGCCTATATTTTCTAAGAAGTAAGAGATTAACTAATCTGTATTCAATAATCATGCTTTTAAATTATAAATATTTTTTTTACCTTTGTATCATCATTTTGCACCTCTTTACATCAAATCTAACGTTGGTCTCATTGTTATATTTAGTTTTGCACTATGGTCATTTCAAATATAAAATATACACAATTGTGAAATGTATTAAATACAAAATAAACCAAAAATTGGAGAGCACCAGAAAATACGTTAATGAAAGTTAATTAACTATTCAGGATAAACAATTCATATACCTATAGAAAGCGAATGAACGGTGGAAGATCTATTTATAGTGAAGGGCTCAATATTGAGTAACCGTTCTTCTTGCCCTAACAGAGATACATTTCATGTAGTAAAATTATGTCGTCTTCTAATTTAACCCCAGGATGATTCACTTTTGGGCGATTTACACCTCTCGGTTGAATTTACACTGAGTAAGAAAAAACCTATGTGTTACTTACATATGGCTAACATTAAGGATGTCCAAGGAGCAGCAATTCACAAACCGGGAATTTCAATATATTGGGGTAAAGAGTTGATCAATAAATCAGTTGGCTGTGGAAAACAAACTGTTGAAGTGGGTGGTTCTGCTTTGGTATAGGGTTGTTGCTATCTTAATCCGAAACATGAGAGAATCACTTTCCCTTATCCACTTTGATTACAAAAGGTTGAAATGGATATGGCTCATCTTCTCCCATGTGATTAAACTGAATTAGTTCCTTTTATCCCACATCATGGAATCTCGACAGGACGTGATTTCAACCCCCAACCACACCATCCAGAATACCCTGCCACTCCGGTAGTAAGCACAAAGGTCTTTTTAGACGTACGTATGATGCAGTGGTTCCACATTTTCTTATCCAAAATTAACAAAAAACCATCTTATGTAGACTTTTATGAATGGCAACCTCTGATTTCAAAAGTGTTATGTTTTAAGGTCATAACGTTGAATCAAATAAATAATGGCTTGGGGTGCAGTTTAAAGCAGGGGGATGTGATAGTTTGAAAGATTTAACTAATAGTCAGGGCTAACAATAGTTGATTGATGAGACCAATGGTTGGTCATCAGGAAGAATGCTCAATAGTTGACGATGAGGATTCAACTTTTAGATTATGGTAGATAATTTATTTAGACAATTCTCATTAAGTCAGAAACGTTTCCTTAGAATGAGCTCTCAATGGAGAATACAATCAAATTATTGTTTAGTTTAATAATAAGTTTTCATTACATTGTTGTGATTATTGTGAAAGTTTTAGAACTATGATGAAAAATAATACAATCATTATTTAACTGTAACAAAATTGTATTATCTACCTAAATTTTAAGTTCCGTCCAAAAATTATTGTAGTGTGGGGTTTAAATGAAGTGTGTATCATCTGAATTAAGTTGCAGTTCAAAGGAATTTCGTTAGCCTACTTGTTTTGTACGGAAATTGTTTTTGTTTTCGACTTAGGCTATAAGACCAAATTTAAATTTCTAATTTTTATAATGCTTCTTAACTATTTCGGCGATTGACTTAACTGTAGTATGATTTCATTGGCAAGATCATTGAACAATGTTAGTTCTCTTCATAAATAAGGATACATTTAGGAGGATTGAAAACTCTATATAGTCAGTACAAGAAAATCAGTCCGAGAACCGTTAAATTCAAACAACCATTAATTAAATTTTTTAAATGACCATGTAAAACATATAATAGTAACTGAAAACAATAGTTATATATAATAAAAGCACTTTTAAAGACTATTTTTCTCTTTAACAGTAATTCTTTGTAATATAATGGCTCCTGTCATGTATTTTCTTTTAAAAGACTATAAACTCAAGAAGAGCTCGCATATAATTGGGTTTAATATTTCAGTAGCTAAGGACTGTATTTGTATGACAAACAGCCGCTAAACTCAAGAAGGCGATAACTACGTCATTAGTCACCCCAGTCATTAGCTCTGGGTTACAACCGTACTGTCGTTTGATATTTTGTTCCATAATAAATTTCAGTTGCGAACTTAAACCAAAATCTGTTGGAGCTTTGCTTGAATTATTGTGCATCACGGATACTACGAAATAGCATGTAAGATTTTCATGATCGTTGATCATATTCTAAATTTAAAAGTATATACAGATTTTCGGCAGATAAAAGAGTCCGAAAATTATGTTTGGCTATCTTTTTGGTTTATATTGCAACTGTGTCACTTATCCTCTATCTGAGCGGTAGATGTGGTGCGGTTTGGGCAGGAGGTTTCAAAATATTAACTGCGTTTATGGAAAATATAAGTTTAAAAGTTTATTAGTCTTTCATCAATTTTTCCTAAGCTGAGGGGTCTATACGGTAGTTATTAAGCATTTTATTGTTAGAGCCGGTGGTTATTTTGTTAGGAAAATCCAAACCAGCAGTGATGTATATTCAATGATTAACTTGACAACGTTTTGACTTACTTCAATAATCTCAACGGTATGAGTACTAAGAAAATTAATACAATCAAATTTAAATAATAGATTAATTTTAAAATACTTAATAAATTCAAAAAAATATAGTGTATAAAACTTAATTACAATACACTTAACAGAAAAAATAATCAGCACTTTGTCAAGGAGTAATTCTTCATATTCTGATACTACGGAATATATATGCTAATATTCCATGATACAATAATGATTATTTATGATAAATAATTATATCATAATGCCAGAGGTTCCCACATTACTGTATATAAGATTTTTTATGCGAGTGTCTCTTGTAATACTAGAGTAAATATGTTATAAAATTACATTAATTATTGATGCTTGTTTTATAAGCTGAAGTTCAATTAATATATAATTTAAATAAATATATTTATATTTGGTACGTTTAGTTATAATTTTATATATATATATATTTTAATTTTTTATGAATTTCAGTGGTATAGATGACTTGTAGTCCTAACTTCGCCTCTAATAAAGACACTTTTCATTTTATTTTCAAGAGTAATCACGCTTTTAAGTGTTTTTTATAAATTAAAGCTTTATTAATACTACTGTAATAGTAAGTACCAAACTACTGAGAAAAATATAATTATCATACCATTGGAAAAAGGTTATATATATTTCCTATATTTCACAGCACGAGGTCTGTGGTAACAGTAACTATAAATCAGGATCCTGGAAATAAATCCTGTCTCCTTACTGGTTTTGGCTTTACGTCACTCAATGAGGAGCTTATGTCAATCCTTCAATCCTTGGTAGAATATTGTAAGCTTGCACTGGCACATTAGCTTACGTATTAAGTTAACAGAGTTCGTTATCGAGATAACAGGCTTGCTAAGATTTGTATATGTTTTTATCGAAACTTATAATGACATCTTTAAATTTTAAGAGATTTCAAAGTCAAATCAAAGTTGTATTAAATTATGTAAAATTATTATTAGTCTTTTTTAAAGTTCGAGCAAACACTTTTCTAGCAGTGAAGTTTGGTACACTTATTATTTATCCAAGAAGCTGGAAGATATTAAACAAATAATTAAAATAAAACTTGTAATTACTAACTTACTGTTTGATAAAATACACAATACTAACATTAAAAGTGTTAAATACATTGTGGTATTTACACTCGTACAATATAAAATAGTTTATATTTGCATCAGCTCTTTAAATCCGTACCTTGTTTCGTAATAGAATATTGAAGCAAAACTGCTTTAAATAAAACTTTCCCAAGATAAATTTATTAAAATATCTGTGAATGATTTATTATAATCCTTATTCCCCCATACGTAGTAGCAAAATAATTGATCGTAGCAAATAAAAACATGAAAATGAAATGTGATATCCCAGTGCCAAAATTACAAATGCATGCCCCTTTCCACCCTTTAGTGAAGACCGTTACATGTATGTCTATTATTTTTCCTATATAATTTAATCAAAAAAATTATACTTTATACAAAAATCCAAAATTCTTTGACTTATTAGTATATTTCCTCTCGCGTGCTCTTGTTTACATCAGCAATATATCCAATATTAAAAAGTCTAGAGAAATCTGAAAAAATTTAAGCAGTTTGTATGAATTAACAACAACATAGTTCAACAATATTTTATATCAAGGACTCATAGAATATAATATAAAAATAATAATGGAAATGTGTTGCTTTTAACAGATGGGATATCTATTATTTAATAGTTATTTTTCATGCAATGGATTCGGCGTCTGAATTTACCTATGGTTTTAAAATATATGCTTCACAACAACGTATGGAATGGAAAATATAATGTATTTATAGTAAATTATAGAATCTCTGTATTATGCCATAACCTTAACTCAGTGTTTTCCTACAGTGTCTCGCCATAATTTAACACTAGAGACAGAGAGCGGTCCCAGGATACTTATTGGTAATTTAAGCTAGATTTATAATGTCTTAACACACCAGCTGATACTTAAAGTCTGCGAAAGATACTCGTATTATAATATTATAAATATAACAGTGGCTTTGTTTTTCGTTTTGTTTTCACGCGTAAACTACTTTACCGATTGTACTGAAATTTTAAATGGATATTCTTGCGGTTCCTGGGTTGAATATAGGCCTACTCTTATTTCTAAAATCCCTCAATGGCCTTTAAAGTAACGAAAAATTCCACATTGGTGGTGATCATACAGGTACAAAAACTTCGAAATTACATGCTAAGCCGCGGGAAACTGCTAGTATGTTATAATTGTACATCTGGAAAAAATATACTGGATAGAAATAAACTGTACAAATTATGAGTTACTTTTCTAGATTATTTTTTTTTAAAGCCAAGTTTTATATTTTCTTTTATCTATCTACTATTATAATTTATTAAAATTGAAGTTTGATGTACAACGTGATACAAAGTAACTTTACTCGTATATGATGAAATTGCTAAAAAAACATTGCTAGGTCATATTGAGCATGTAAAATAAATAAATACATAGAATAGTGATTTTTGGGAAGAATCCGAACTATTTGTTACTATGAACTCAGTGATTTTCTCGCCTACGGCTCCACAAAGTTTATTTCATAATTTTTAATTGTTGAGTATTTTTTATTTTAGGTGTTGAAAACTTATAAACAATTATGCAATGTTCCTTCTAACTTTTTTTAACTCAGAAGAACATCAACTTGATAATGTAACAGTTTATTTTTTTTTAAAGAATCCTTAAAATTTCAAATTATTATTGACTGAAGGTTGGCAAAGCCTCCCCCAGTTTTTGTTAGCGAAGTAATAACGATATAGGTGATAGGAGATTATTTATTCTGTATTGTATTGACTGAAATTAATGATTAACAATAGTATTAACTAAGCATGGGTCTCATGTATGATAGTTCGAAGCAATCTATTGCCTTATTTTCTTGTCTGTATGTTAAGTAAACATACTCTGTTGATTTGGAACTAGAATTGCGGAAACGTTATTTGAACATAGCTTGGCACTTTATAAGAGTGTTATAGAAACGTCTAATTGATTAAATATGACTTTGACCTTGAAATGGAAGCATTTTCTTCTGTAGTGAAAGAATCAATCAATTCAGTCAAACAATATCACAGTTTTTATTTATATGCATGGTTACGATAAATTTACTAATAATAAAATCTATGTTTTTCCTATTATTATTCTTTTCCAGTAATTGATGAGAAAATAAAATTTCCGTCTTAGAGGATAAGTCAGCCTGTGCACAACGATAACTTGTGAGCGAGATAACTTAGAGGGATTACTATTTATAAATTTAAAATTGTGAACATTTGCATATTCAGAGGCGGTCTCTAGGTCGGGATGTTCTTGAATTTGGAAGAAATGCGAATCTCATACGCCTATCCGAAGTTTGGCGTGTTTAATACTTAATTGTGTACGGTCAAGAGATACCAAATTAGGAGAAAACGATTGAGTCGACTTATGGCATCGTTTTTTTCGTTCAAGAGGGCAAATCTTTAAATTTTAAAACATTTCCACTTTTTTAACAAAATTTTTGTACTGGTGAAAGTGTTTATGCGCCACCTGCGCTCTACTGCTGTGCTACATTACCACTGTCAGCGCGATACACTAGAACACTCAACACCGGTGTCTCAGGCAAATATATCCTCTCTTTGAACATATTTGCCAATATTTCATATAAAACAATGATTGAGTGTCATTGGATTGCTTTAAAAGTATATTATTCAATTTCGTAAGGTACTAATTTGTTTAAAAACTCTACCTTACTTTTATAAGTATTTTAAGACGGTGACTCTCCTCCCTAGAGGAGCTATTACTATATTACCATTCCATCTATCTCATAATACCTTTGGATTATCAGTCAGAATAAAAAAATAATACTCTTTACGAAGTGTTAATAAATTCACAAAATAAACAGATTGTTCGATTTAAACATATAATTATAGTTCAAGGACTCCCTAGTTATCCCCCAGGTAGTACTTTTATCACTAGCACTCAACCTAGCTACGCATGAATTGTCCTGCCGATAGAAAGGACATCATACATATACAGGGTGTATATTATGTCTGGAAAACACCCAAATATATCCTTTAATAATTTAAATATAAATTTGAAACCTCTTACAATCGTGATAGAGATTGGGCATCTACTTTTTGGAACAATGTTTTGTTATGTACACCAACGGGGGACGGTCCTGCCGAGGGTATCGTGAATATTCTTAATGGAAGCCTATACCTTGTGATACATAATTTTAAAAGGTAATAGCTTACTGAATTGAATGCCACAAACCGCATCTCAAGGGAATTATTCTATCAGAAAATAGAGCATTTTTAGTATTGAAAATTTACTGATGTTCAACAATGTAATTTTAACATGGTTCTTGCCACAAAAATGTGTTACACTAATTTTTTAGCATTTTTTTAAATGTTCAATTAAATAAAACAAAAATTTCATTTTAAGCTGGTTCTATTAGCACAAATTTGCCAGTTTTTTATTACAGTACAATTATGGAAATACTTATGTTATTGATTTCTTATTACAAATAAAAAAATAATGTATGCTGTTAGAAAAGTCTTACAACAAACGTTTTACCTGCATTTGGTGTCAAAGCAATTGTTCGAACTGTGTTCCTTCTACGGTTTGACAATGAGCCAAATCTTGTGTAAAATGATTCGACAGAGTTGCCTAACATTTCTTCAGTTATCAAAGCAATCTCCTCTATAATCCTGTTTCTTAGGTCTTCCAAATTATGAGGCTTTCTTCTATAAACATTGGATTTTAAATGACCCCATAGGAAATAATCGATTGGTGACAAATCCGGAGATCTTGGAGGCCATTCGATTTCTCCTCTTCGGCCAATCCATTTATGAGGAAACCTTAAATCCAAATACTCTCTTACCTGTCTCCCATAATGGGGTGGAGCACCATCCTGCTGAAACCATACATTATCAAAGTATTCTCCTGATGCAATTTGAATAGCTGGGATTATTTCATTTTGGAGCATATTGTAGTAAAGTTCGGCATTTAAATTTCCATTGATGAAAAAGGGTCCAACAATTTTGTTACCTAAAATTCCACACCATACGTTCAGTTTTTGTAGTTGCTGTGAATGGGACTCAGTAATCCAATGTGGGTTTTTCACTAGCCCAGTAACGGCAATTGTGCCTGTTTAACATTGCCATTTAGGAAAAAAGTTTGCCTCATCAGAAAATAGTATGTTGGTCAGAAAATCTCTATTGTCATCACATTTGCGCATCACAAAGCTCACAAAACTCAACTCTTCTGTCGTAATCATCCTCACTTAACTGTTGGACTAAATGAACTTTAAATGGTTTGTATTTATTAAATTTTCAAAATCTTACTCACAGACATAGGGTGCATATCATGTTGCTGTGCAGCTTTTCTGAGCGATGTATGTGGGTCTTCAATAAATGTTTGCAAAACATCTAGTGCATGTTCTTCATCTGTTGCAGATTGTATCCTACCGACTTTGGCCGATTACGTACACTCCCTGTCATTTCAAAACGCTCAATAGTTTTTGATATTGTTGAAACACTTATGGGATTCCTTTCTGGGAAAGTGTCATTAAACAAATTACAAACTTCCCGATAAGATCTTTGACGATCGCCATATCCTCGCATCATCAACAGAGTAATTCGTTATCTTTCAGACAATTCCATTAAAATGCCAAATAAAAAACTGAACTACTGTAATTAGATAACTTGTTGACAGCAATGCTTCAGAGACACTGATTAACTCGACAGGAATGATATGACCTTTGTCCATTTGTAATTCCCAAGCTTAGACCTGTCTAGTGAAAGCTCCATGCTCAACAAACTGAAACCTGTAGACCAGATGATTAATAACACAATAATGTTTCTCATAGGCTAGTGACCTTTGTCTCTTTAAACCTTCCTGCTGACTGGAAAACACCAAGTACAGATTCATAAGTAATCAGAGAAAGTGACTCATAAGTTTTATTCATTGTAATAAAAACTGGTAAAATTTGTACTAATGAAACCAGCTTAAAAATAAATTGTTTATTTTTTAATTGAACATTTAAAAAATGCTAAAAAATTAGTGTAACACATTTTGTGGCAAAGAACCATGTTAAAATTACATTGTTGAACATCAGTAAATTTTCAATACTAAAAATGCTCTATTTTCTGATAGAATAATTCCCTTGAGATGCGGTTTGTGGCATTCAATTCAGTAAGCTATTACATTTAAAATTATGTATCACAAGGTATAGGCTTCCATTAAGAATATTCACGATACCCTCGGCAGGACGTCCCCCGTTGGTGTGACATAACAAAACATTGTTCCCAAAAAGTAGATGCCCAATCTCTATCACGATTGTAAGACGTTTCAAATTTATATTTAAATTATTAAAGGATATATTTGGGTGTTTCAGACATAATATACACCCTATATAATCTTTAAATGGTAAACAAAAACGCTCTACAGATAAAGTAGTGGTGACTGAATAATTGGACTTTAAGTTTGAAGAGCAGTGATTTGGAGTAATTTGAATGAATTGAGAGAATGAAACAAAGTTTAGAAACAGTCTATACAACAAATACTAAATCTAATTCTATGTATTTCATTGGAATATACCAAACGATTTTAATTATTTTAAACAAATTTGGAGGAATCCTAAAGTCAAAGTTCGTAGCTTTCTTACTGGTATTAACTATGATGTGTATGAGTCCTATGAGAGTTTTAAGTAGCTATACCTCGCCCTTTGTACGAGCACTTCTGGTTCGAATTAATTATACCTATAGCATTATAATTATAGCAAAATATATAATTCTTTTTCAATAGTTTAGTTTCATATTATATCTATATTTATATACCTAATCAGTATGCTTCATCAGTGAAAGTGAATGTGATTACTTATGAAGATTTTCAGTCATAAAAATTAGATATAGTGTGTAATGTATTTATGTTATCTTCTATAATGGTAATGAGCTCACTTCGCTCGAATTCTCCCTAAAATTGTAGTCAAGAATAGGAATGGTTTGTAAAATCGGCTTTTTTCACAATAATAAAGGAAACCAATCCTAGGGCATTACAAGTGCAAAATTCTTAATTTCGTTCAATAAGTTAAATCCATAATAAACTAGTTGGTTTGAATTCATCAATAACTTAAAGAAAATAATAAAATTTAAATAATACTATTTGCCATTACTATATGTATAACACAACTACTGCTGATATTTATCAATCCAAATGCAAAGTAACGTGTGACAGTGTTTCCGTAACACTATCAGCAGTCAAAACTAATGCCTAACTCTACAGTAAGACACTTTGTTATAGGATTAATTATGTAGCTAAAGGCTATAATACCAATAAAGAACTGATAAATACTGAACTGAAAATAGTAATTTTAAGCTGAAAAAAAACAGAATTCATTATACTGAACCTATGACTAGACTTCTGTAAGACATCACTAGACCCTGTACATCACTAGATATAGTACTCGTAACTTCCCCCCTCCCTCCTCACCACTTGGGCTTTTACTCGTGTATCATGATCATAATACCCATCTCCAACATTTGAGTGTTTACTCGTGTATAATACTCGTAACCCTTTCCCACACGTATTTTTGTACTCGTGTATTGTACTTGTACCCATCTCCCCCACCACTTGGGCGTTTACTTGTGTATCATATTCGTAACCCCACCCACACGTATTTATGTACTCGTGTATTGTACTTGTACCCATCTCTCACCACTCGGGCGTTTACTCGTGTATCATACTCGTAACCCCTCCCCACACGTATTTATGTAGTCGTGTATTGTACTCGTACCCAACTCCCACCACTCGGGCGTTTACTCGTGTGTCATACTCGTAACCCCTACCCACACGTAGGCATGTACTCGTGTATTGTACTCGTACCATATACCACTACTTGGGCGTTTTACTCGTGTATAATACTCATAACCCTTTCCCACAAGTAGGTTTGTACTCGTGTATTGTACTTGTACCCATCTCCCACCACTTGGGCGTTTACTCGTGTATCATATTCGTAACCCCTACCCACACGTATTTATATACTCGTGTATTGTACTCGTACCCATCTCCCACCACTTGGGCGTTTACTCGTGTATCATATTCGTAACCCCTACCCACACGTATTTATGTACTCGTGTATTGTACTTGTACCCATCTCTCACCACTCGGGCGTTTACTCGTGTATCATATTCGTAACCCCTCCCCACACGTATTTATGTACTCGTGTATTGTACTTGTACCCATCTCCCACCACTCGGGCGTTTACTCGTGTATCATATTCGTAACCCTACCCACACGTATTTATGTACTCGTGTATTGTACTTGTTCCCATATCCCACCACTCGGGCGTTTACTCGTGTATCATATTCGTAACCCCTACCCACACGTATTTATGTACTCGTGTATTGTACTTGTACCCATCTCCCACCACTTGGGCGTTTACTCGTGTATCATATTCGTAACCCCTACCCACACGTAGGTATGTACTCGTGTATTGTACTCGTACCCATCTCCCACCACTTGGGCGTTTACTCGTGTATCATATTACGTAACCCCTACCCTCAACAGTATTTATGTACTCATGTATTGTACTCGTACCCATCTCTCACCACTCGGGCGTTTACTCGTGTATCATATTCGTAAACCCCTCCCCACACGTATTTATGTAGTCGTGTATTGTACTCGTACCCAACTCCCACCACTCGGGCGTTTACTCGTGTGTCATACTCGTAACCCCTCCCCACACGTATTTATGTTACTCGTGTATTGTACTCGTACCTATCTCCCACCACTTGGGCGTTTACACGTGTATCTTACTCGTAATCCTCTCCCTCCACTTTAGCTTGTACTCGTAACCCCTCCACTACTTGGGCGTGGGACAATATTACTGTTTTTCTTCCCTATTTGTATCCATTCCTATCATCACTTGGATTTATTGATCACTTACTGAATCACGACAACTCCCAAATTATGTCATATAACTAGAAGTGGAGTCTGAAAATCGTATTTTAAAGATAACTTTGTGCATTCGTACACAATACCATATCTACTTACAATGGTCTATAGATTGTGAAGATGTAATCTGTCCAATATCTAATAATACTGCTAATATAGTATGTTTTTTTTTCGTATCTAACATACACTACAGATTATCCTGTTTAAAACATTTTGCTCTTATGATCCCAATTCCAGGTCAATGCTTCTTGAACGTACATTGATGTTACTCAACATTTCTGTTATAGTCCATCAGACTAATCCATTTAAATAAAAAATATAGCTTTTCTTCTAAAGGTATGAACTTGTATCCCTCCCACCGTAATTCATTGTAATATTAAATTAAAATGGTGGTACACAAAGTAGATTAAGCCACTCACAAATATAAACTAGCCTGACTAGTTCTTTTCATAATGATATTATTGTATGATGTTATAATTTAGATAGAAGAAGATTTAATTAATCAGCTGAATGTCGCGGCGAAACTCATCAAAACTTTTTGAGAGGTTTGTTTGGTTCGAGAGAATTTCTCTCAAATAGAGAGCGACTGCTTTACACAACGTTGCAGTCCAATACTTGCTGCTTTGAGCTTAAAACAATACTCTTTTTATAACTTTATCAGTTCTTGTCCATCCCATACTTTTGAACTACGTATTAAACAATAAATAAGTGTTTATCGGCTATGCATGGTTTATAAAAAATATAAAATAAAATAACACATGCAGTAAGCTTATTATTAACAAACTGGGATCACAATAATAATACCGATAACTTACTGTTACCGCAATGTACGTACATAATAATCAACACTATTTAACAGAATATATTTTATTCTTGTGTCTAATAATTGGTGGGAATACCGGATGTGGTAGTTTTAATACAACTCCTCAACGTAACCCCTCTGAGTGGTACAAGCCAATTGATAGAAATTTTCTCTTTTTCTCTGATTAGAAGTATTTTTACTGTACTTTTCATTTTCTTATCTCAATTCATAATTTATATTTGTTATATTATCTTGGAGAATGGTGCAGAATCATCCTTGGCTCCATGCTGGCATCCTTGTCATGCAAGGTACACAGTAATTTTGGCAGCATATGCCTCCCTGCCCTGCCAACGAGGTACATTTTGCAGAGGAATAAAGTGGCGATCCATTAAAATGATATATGCTCACGGGATTGTTCTTTTGAGATCAGAGTCTGACTGATGATGTAGGAATTCACGACTAGTCCATGTGAAGTGGCTTCTTTCTCTTTGACGGGAATATTCTGGTACATCTTCTGCACTCCAGTTATAATACATGGGAACAATCCAGAGAGAACAGTTCTCAAGTGAACTCCGGATCTGACCTATGGCAACTATTGTAGTGAAACTGCCTTCAGGAGCGATCTTCAAGCAGCTTCGTCACGCTGAAAGTAGAGACTCTTTATCGAACTTCTTAAAAATACATGAACTTCTGAGACTGTGCGAATAATTTGTTATTACCAATAGAATATTTAGGGTTAATTATGAAACTAAATTAAATACTTTGTGAGGCTTCACGAAACTTTCCTTTCGAACACTTTTAATTAAGGTTTATATAAGGCTATTTAGAGGTGAATTTAGTGAACATCCTTGAGTTTCACCACGTTTTTTAATTAAGTTAGGAGCAGTTTAATTAGAATTATACATTTTTATTGTTTAATAACATGAGGAACAATTAATCCTCTCCACCGATTCTATTTATCTGTTGATAAATATTGCTATACACCCCCCCCCACCCCCCCCCCCCCCCACCCCCCCCCCCCCCCACCCCCCCCCCCCCCCACCCCCCCCCCCCCCCACCCCCCCCCCCCCCCACCCCCCCCCCAGCAATTCATTCAAGTTTGTGCATTAGCATGCATTACAAGTTGTATTAGCGGAATTACAATAATCTGCTTATTGATGCTTCTAAACTTCCTGTACACATAGAAAGGTTAGAAGCATCAATAAGCAGATTATTGTACTTTCTTTTTAAATTGACAACCACTGATTAAATTTCGCATCAAACTATAAATATTGAATTTTTATCGTTCAGAGCCCCTGCACATACCAGACTGCTAGTTGAATATCTGTAAAAACTAACTATTTTTATCATTGTAACCGTATCATTTTAACACTATAAGGTTTAACCTTCATATTAGTACTACGGTATGTGGTTATGGTTTATGGTAAATTTTATAACTAACAAGGACTAGATGGCTCAGAATATTTGCTTACCATATTATTTGACCTGTCGAATATTGACGCCATAAGATATTGTTACATCAGTTTGAAAAATAGAGCTTCTACGGCTACATTTTTGCCTCATTATTTAACTTAATTGTAAAGGGATTTTGGAAGAGATAAGATTTTGATATATAACTTGTATTTCTCAGGGCTTCATACTTGAGCCTCTTATTTCTGAAATATATTAGTTAATTTAATTCATTAATACAGCATAACAATATTTTAAGAACAATCTAGGTTTTAAAGATAAAATGACACAGGTTCGTAAAATAATCGTTTATGGAACTGAATTCTTGCCTTCAATTGTTCACTAAAACTAATTTAATAATTTGTTTTAAAATAAAGGTATTTATAATTTCATTTCAATCTAATTTTAACCATAGGAAACAATGCAAAAGTTGCATGCAAGCTAGGAACTGCCGTTCTTTATTTAATTTTACTTTTTGATAGTTCTTTTCAAAAGATTTTTCAAATATATAAGTTTTATATAGTATTAAAATTATAATTAATTAATTATATATATATATATATATATACATACATATATAATTATTTATTTACACTATTATTTTTAGAAATTAACAATTCTATATTGTCACCTTCAAAATAACTTCCTTCTGAACCCTCATAACTTAATTACAGACCTTATCAATAAAAACTGAAAATTGGTGAAAAATGTTTACAGTTCGGAGTGCCCTTAAAACTAATCATGTGACTTTTCCTGGTCGTATTATAAACAAGTTCAGAGACTACAGATGCCTTTTTGCATGATGTCCTGTTATATTTAAATAGCTCCACAAGTTATCTAAAAATGTTTCTTGATTGACAGATGACACGAGAAGATCATGCGGGTGAAGTCTATGAGTTTTAGCTCTAACGTATACCTGTAACACCCAAAGAAGTTGTTCCTCAAGTTTAGAAAATGGCATTCTTTAAAGATAATTCGCCCACATTTAGTATTAATTCTAAAATGTTGGGGAAGAATTTATAAAAATAACAAAATATAACCAGATTAAAACTTCAAAGAGTTTACAAAAATATAATATACAATGTGTAATTGTTCATAAATTCTTTTAAGAAGCTCTGATTGCTAATTGGTCACAGTCTCTTTATCTTTAAGATAATTAGATACTGCAGATCAGGATGTGTTTAATAGGCAGCAAAGTTTGAACTAACCACCATAGAATGACATTATTACATATTAAAAATTTGCTACAGGAGCCCTTCCATAGAGGAATGCTATTCTCAACATCAAAAATCCAAATCTCGTCTTAAGTGCTTCTTGGTTTCCAAAGAGTTCTTCTTTTTTAATTATTTAAAAATTATCCGCTGGGATTTCTAAAACAACGGTTTATTTGAGGTTTTTGTAATTTGTTTTAGGAATTATTGGATACTTGTAAATATGTGTGTATATGCCTAGACAGGCGGTTTTATACTATGGAGGATTTCATAAAGACAATTATTATTAACTGACAGTCGTGTTGATACCATAATAATCTCTTATACTACCAGAAAAATAAACGGATATATCACGACGTAAGACACTCCATAGCAGAGAGATGTGCTGCCACCTGGAGCTGAAGTGTCAACTCAATCCAGTTTAGACAAGACCCTAAACTGCCGTATTGATTTACAATAATACCACACACTGTGTCACATATATGGCAATTATGATTCTGATTTACATGTAAAGTAATTAGATGAATTCATCATGTTATTAGAGCATTGTCTTATATTTTCAGCTTGCATGTTACGTCTTTAAACTTAAAAATCGGAAGGTTTATCAAACAAATTTGTATTATTTTTATTCACAAAGAAACAATCAAAATTGTGTTGAGGTGGTTTAAACAATAAAGTTCAGAGATATACTTCAGTATCATAAGTTCTAGACCAAGCGTCAAATTGGGGCCAGGTTCGGCAGACGAGTAATATCATGGAGAGATAATTACATAGTTTTTTCGGAAATTATTATTAATATATTTGAGCCTACTCGCTTGTATGTATGTGTAATTTTTCCATGGAGAAGGTTTATTCGCTATGCCCATTGATGTAACTCGCCACTAGGCGGGCGCTGCAAAAGACAACAGTTTTAAAAACACCTACACATTATACACTGCAATTACTAAACAGTTAAGTATTCTAAATAGCCAATCACTATTTGCAGGTTCTAAGTTATGATTAAAATTCGTCTTTAAAACTAATTTCTAGTGTTGAACTTAAAGCTTGAGTGTTAGACCACTTTATAATAAAATGTACGTGTACAATGGCTATAAACATACACTTTTGACAGATTTTCTTGATCGTGGCAACAAGAAAAACTCTACATCGGTATTCGAAATAAAATTCACTCGAACCATAAGTGCTCATATAAGGGCAACGCTTACGAAAAGCGTGCTAAGCCGCGGAAAAACAGATAGTTTTATTTAAATTTTAAAGTGGTATTTCAAGACATGACTCAAAACGTGTAGCTCATTGTTCAGAACCAAAATTATTATGCTCATTTTAAAGATCTGTTACCGTCATTGGGATAAATTTATGCAGATATGGTCAATTCACTACAATAAAAACGAAAAGCTATACACCCTATTACCAACAATTAAATTAGTCTCGATTTACACAACTTTTCCAGCAGTTTTCTGCATATTACTGCATATAAATAGACTGAATAATGACTGATCAAGTGTTATCATTTTTTCACGCAGTTTTTGAATCGTAACTTAAAATAGGATCAATAATTATGTTCTTCAAATTGTCATCTTTATTTTATCTACATTTTAATAAGTAAAATAAAAGTTGCTAAACATTTTAACATGAGCGTTGCGGCCTTAAAAAGCATGAGTACGTTACTTAAAATGTAGTGTTGAAAGGTAAGAAATAAATAAGTATTTATGGAATTAGCAGTTTGAAGAATCACATATGAAATAGCGGAACATGCATATGAGCAGTCTCTGCACGAACCAACCCCATTTAACACAAATCACCGAGAGTAATTTCAAGTAGCCCTTAGTCCAGTGGTGGGCGTTCCCTCCTTAATTAAGTCCAGGAATGTGCTATCTGGCAAAACGTACATCCCTCTGTGATTCATAAGCTAAAACAGCTTAAACCTTTGTTTTAAAATCACCTTATTACGAGATGTTATGAAATGACAAAAACATGAAAGATGACTTATTAGTATAAATGTTTGTATAAAAAACGTATGTGCCCTCACATTTTGAATTCAGGAACAGGATTATTACTCAGGATTCTTAAAAAAATATTCTAGAACCTTTATTTAATTACCAAACATTTGTATTGAAAGGCGGTTTTATAAAGTGCCAAATTATCGTATCGTATAATATTGAATTATTTTTCTGATGTTAAACAACGTAATATATGATTCCCTGTATAAACTAAGTCAAAAAACGTCATCACAATTATTCATTCTTGAAATTCAGCCTTGTGAAAACCCATTTTAAGACAATGATGTTAAACCGAACTGCTAATAATATATACCCACCTCTACAGAGCTATAGTAATTGGCCGAAGCTTATCCAATCAACTAATTGGTGGCTTCTTTATCAGAGGCTGCCATCTATTTAACAATATGTTGCTCCGACTCTTGGAGGATCTGTTTTCTTTCTTGATTTTTACAAAAAGAGAATCTTACTAAGCTCCTTACTAAGATACAGTAATGGTATATAATCTTTACGAGTAACTTTGTTTCGTTGAATTTTATTGCATGTTTGATTTTGTAACGTTTTGTGTACCTAATGTGTTCCCTAACCAGAGTCAATATCATGATCAAGTACTACAAAAATCAGCTGTTGTTTTGGATAAACTATACTTCAATGTATACAAATTTTCGATGCAATTCAGCTAAAACACAGGGAGTGCTAAGAGGATTACTGGAAGATTCAAGACATCCTTTTCTATAACAAAACTCACTTACTATTATACTTCTCAATAACTTTTTACTATAATACCTATTTATAATAATACATCAGGATGTATTTAATTGCCTATCTTGGTATTCTTTTCTGAATAGGATTAACAATTCCATGCAATATTTATCCATTAATATGTACTTGCAATTGCGACGGCACCATTTGTGGTTGTTGCTAAAGTCTGTGCGAAATCTATTCACACAAGGAAGTAATATCCTAATTTTATAGCAATTTTTATTATTGAAGTTTTAACGTCTGACACTGGTCTCTAATTCTCGTGTACAACTCTCCGATATTGTTAAGGCAGCTCTCGCGAGAGCCCTTTCTCCCCTTTAGTCTAGACTGTAGTCTTTAGCCCCTTTCACTGTCAGACTAGCCCGTGTAACCTTTATCTTGCTGTATCTCTTGTCTTATTATGTTCCCCTTCCATCTGAAATATAAAATACATATTCAAATTAAATAAATTATTAATGTAGTCAATATTTAATTATATTTTTTTCTGGGACCTTGTCGATAATGTTAATCGAGCTCATTCTCAGAGTTTACTACATCTTGATTACACTACCTTTGTCTAGCTTACTATGAAAATTATTTTATTATTGGATATAATGTTGATAGAACAGTACCCTGTTCATGTTTATTAATTTAAGAGTACTTTTTGTGAACAAAAATATGCATTCATACATTCATATTATTAATAAAGCGTATAATACAGTATAATACCAATCATAAATTTTAAGAAAACTTTCTCTAAAACAATGAAGTATATGATTCAAAATAGCTTTTATCTATTTGTCATCTTTACCTATTGAAGTTGTAAATATGCTTATTAAGGGTAATAAGGGAAGAAACTTCACCAATGGATGGAGAAGCGGTAAAATCCTTACTTCCAGTTTTACTAATACACGACGAGATGGAAAATTTACGGATAATCGATTATGAAACTCAGGCTGAGGCTCGTAGCCGGAGGCGGCACTATTTATCTCACATTTCACTGATTTTCTGAAGCATGAAATGAAAACTCGATCGTTCTGTACAACTTTTATATTTTGGATATGAATGAGTATTTGCATATTTACTCACCATTATAAATTATTTACCGTTGTTTATGTCCTCTATTTTACTGAAATATTACAAAAATAAACTATATTTAACATACCAAATGTATATTATGTAACAATTTACTTTCTATTCCACTTAATTAAAACTAATTCATTCTGATAATAAATACACTGTATCTTACTCACTTGTTATAAAACCTTCTAAGCAAGGTAACGGGAACATAAAAAGCTCCACAATACCACATACTTACATATAAATCCTATACTTTTTGTACAAACTATATCATAAACACCACCATTGTTTGCGAGGTGTAAACTTCAAAAGCCTATCATATTATATGCATGGATTTAGATAAATAATGTATCAAAGAATTACATTTCATTGTTTTATATATTTTTCAACATTACGTATAGTATTTTAAGTTATATACACTCAGATAAACATTCTTTTATGGTTTCCAACCTACAGACATTTTATAAAAATGAAAAAAATATAAGGATTTAAATATATATACACACTAATTCTTATTCTATTCTATACACACTATCAATATATTCTATTCTATTCTATTCTATTCTATTATTCACTTATATAATAAAAAAGTAAAAAAGCATAATCCAATTTTGTGCCTTCTTTCAAGAGTTTTATAAATTATGGATTACATTATTTCCTATATTGCCAATGTGCAGTGTAGCAGGTACAACGGTTATCGTAAGATAACCAGATCAAACAACTTAGAGCGTGGCTGCTACTTGGATGGGTGACCGCTGAGCGATCCTGTCTTTGCAAGCAGTGCGCCTGTCCGGCCATTAGTGGTGGTTCGAAAGTCACCTTTAAGCCGTTGTTTCCCCAGGTTGTGTTAAAAGAGGGCCCTAACTTCGCGTGGTGTATTAAGATATCTTTACTTTATTTTTTCATATTGTACGGTTAAAAAGAGCTTGGCGCTGGCCACTCTCCCACATATTTCCATTATACTCACTATTCTCTCGTTGTGCGCACTCCGGCATCAATATTACTGATCATTCTGTACTTGCTGTACAGATAATATCACTAGCAGCAGGTTAACAGACTCCTGACTCACAAACCACTGTAGCAGATGGAACACACGATGCCGTGGGCAATGCTGGGTCTACTGTTAGATGGGAATACATCCTTCGTTCGAAATGCCTTCCTTTAACCTACAGCGATCAGATGCAGCGCTTCTGCCCAGATCTCGATTACATACGTGTATGGAAGGTGTAATAAACAGATAAGCAATGTTTATTCACCACATAAATCCCAATATACATTTCATTATTCGGCACAGAGAGTTAGTGTTGTAAGTGCTTTAAGTTGAACAGTAAATAGCACAGAAGGGTTAGAAGTTCAGGGACAATAAGTCTATATACTTCTTCGCCATCTAACGATAGTAACCCATCCTTCACG
The DNA here is from genome assembly GCF_021130785.1 of Homalodisca vitripennis. NCBI lineage: Eukaryota > Metazoa > Arthropoda > Insecta > Hemiptera > Cicadellidae > Homalodisca > Homalodisca vitripennis. Next base: position 15,806,816 of record NC_060211.1, read on the forward strand.
CGTTTTTAAACCAGTAAAGATTAGGTAATTGCAACACAGAAGCCAAGTTGTAACTCAAACACACGTTACGGTACAAAACTTGAGAAATATAATACAAATTTGTTAAGCTAAATAGCTTTAAACTGTGTTAAGTGCATGTTCATTGTATTATATGTTGTATTTATTTAATTTCTACTGTTATTTATTAAATGTTATATATTATATTTTAATTTATTAGCACTATTTATTTATGTTCGCTCTTATCAATCTTATAATTTCGTTAGCTAGTTGATTGCTTGTTCCTGTTGCACAGAGAGTTTTTATAAATATTTTTTCCTTTACGTAATTATTTATTATTCTACTTTTGTTGATATCTACCTATACTTTAGTTGTTTTTTATTGTTTTTTATGTAAAGTACAATTTATTTGAATCATTTTTCTGAGTTGTTTCCATACTTGAGTAATTATTGTTGTTTGTTAATATTTATTTTTATTTTTTGTTATGTTTTGGATATTTATAACATGTTATATCTTTGGATACTTATTATTTATTATCAAATTTTTGTATAGGCCTACCTATTTTGTTACTTTCTGTAGATTTTTCATCTGATTGTATTAATTTTTTCCCGCTGTATTCTACCATCTATGCTTGTCTTTGTAAATTGGCTGCTGCCGTTGGAAATAAATAAATAAAATAAAATAAATAAATAAAATGGAATCACCAGCACAAATTAAATTGTATTTATTAAAAGGGTTTTGTATTACAGGGTTATACAAAACTGCTGACGCGTGAAAACTATCATTTATCAATACAGCCATTGCAGTATATCCAGGAACTGCTGTAGACCCTCCCCCCCAACAGATGTTTTTGTAATGGCAACATAAATCAGCCATTAGATACAATGTCCACATATATATGAACAATCGTCGAGTCTGCACTAGGAGGAACTAAATAACTGAGACCCAATAGGTCACACGATGTCTAAACTATAGTTTGTTTTTCTAAAGAAGGTCCATGGCAAAGCCGGGTCACGGCGACTTCTCTGACGTGCTAAAAATCTCATTTTAATCGCTTACCGTATTAAAATATAGAATTATATTACATCGGGAAAACTTTTTTACTGGTTTTGTAGTATTCAGCCATGTATTGGTACGAAAAAAATATTTTTTGTACTTTTGTGGATTTTTATAACCAAATATTTGGAGAAAACAGAATTTTCTATTAAAAACGCAACCTTTCTCCAAATTAACTCCTCATTAAGCTAGTGACGGTTTCAATAATTATTAGTTCTAGTACAACATTTGTTGTACGTCTCTTAAAGAACGACATATTAAAAATTGAGAGTTCTAAGTTATTAATTAATGAAAGGCGTCATTATTTTTTTTTAAGCCCTTACTTTACGAAATCAGTTATTAGTTATAATTTTGAGATTGTTTATCTATATAGTAATTGTTTTTTATCATTACTTTTGGAATAATGATGACTTAAACTAGAGAAAGTGTCTACACAGAAAACAATGTTTTTACTAATTTTTTGTTGTTATCATAATCCACAATAACACACACAATATTTTTCACTTACTTGAATACCTAAGTGAATATTACCCAAGTAGTCAAAAATAGTTTCTGATGTAATTAAGTTTATATTTTAATATGGTACAAGTTTGAAGTGAGTGTTAAAGAGGTCATCGCGACCCGTCTCCGTCAGGGATCTTCTTTAGAAAAACAAACTACAACGTTCAGTATAGATTACCTATTCCATTTGAGATGTGCAATCTGTTGATCGTACTGTAAACAGCCCAGACGAAGAGACAAGGGAGTTGAGAATGGTTTGTATGTCGTTTTTTATAACTATATATTTTTGTTAATTTGCCTTTTAAAACGTTCCTAAATGTTTCTACATTATAGATAGTTTGACTAATTAAGTTTATTTCCATCATTTACTCACAATGTAAATTAAAAACATGTATATGATTTTTCATCACATCACAGCAGCTTTTTGGACGGGAACTATTACAGCATTAATTTCTATTAACAATAAGCAATAAAGCTTTATAGATTGATAGCTCGAAGAATTAAATTTGATTAAGCGTGGCGTAAAACCAGTTAGGGATTCAATTGTTTGTTTCACAGCCAAGTCTCCATGGAAATCTGCCTCACAGTCTACCTACTTGCAGCTCTACCTATTACTGTATAGCGTGTTGTATACATACAGTCTAGTTCAATAATCTAAGGCTAAGATACATTTTAACGGTAACTCTATGCATCATATTTTGTTAGCTTAGTCTCTTGTACAGAGTCAACGGTAGTGTTGAACAATTGGTGAGATAAGATACATGTTTTTATTCGGCCCTATATTCTAAATGGTTTTATTTGGAATTAAAAATGGGTATTTAAGTAAAATCTCTTTAAGCAAATTGTTAGAAATGGGTTTTCTGCATGTATATGAGTAAGGAACCTCATAAACTTTGATAACTTACTTTCGTTTTCTGCCTATTCGGCTACATGTTTACTTTTATTTAAATTTTGATATTTTAAACCTAACTAATCAACTATAACTAAAAAAAACCAGTAATAGCTCGCTAAGGATCTGGTTGAACAGATCCTTAGGGTTTCGTCGTACTATGTTTGAGGATGATAGCCATTTAAATCATTTCAACTTAAATATGTAAGAAAGATTCGTTTTAATAACGTTACAAAAATTGTTTATAGAAACTCTTACACAAGATGTAATGACATTTTTCCATTTAAAATCAAATAATAAAGCACTGACTTATTCTAAGTTTAGTCCTACCATAAAGTATACTCCATCTTTGTAACGTTTCTTCACAGTAAAATTAATATTAAAACGATAACTCTAATAGGAAATTATTACTACCCGATAGTAACTAATGAAAACTATCTCAACTATTACGACCAGATTAGGCTTTCTCGTGTTTTAATGCTACTTTATATATATATATATATATATATAAACCTACAGTAAAATTGTTTACAATAAATTTCGAAAAACACATTAATTTTATAATCTATTATTCACTGAGAAGATTTATCTGATTAAAGTGTCAAGAAAGAAAATGCAACATAACGACTGAATTATGGAAAAAGTTATAACTAACTTTGCAGATTACTTTAGGCTGACTTTCTTAACTCATACCAAAGTGCTAATATATTCTACTGACTTAAAAAAAGATTACATTCTATCGTAAAGTTTAATAATTGGATATTGTAGCATATTATTATACTCGTATAGTTACCAAATACTTTCGTATACTAGTATAATTAATAACACTTATTTATAGTATTGTTGACCAAATTTCTTTGTTTGAACAGAACACTTATTTTGTAATATTCGATAGATTGTATAACATCTAAGGTCTTACAAGAACGTCCAGAAAAAACCCTACTTATTTCATGTAAAATAAGTTTATTTATAATAGCACAATGATTCTGACCAAATTTTAGTGGTTCTTCATAGAAAAATTTATAATACTTTATTATTATATTTTAAAATGTAAACAATTTAATTTTTACTAACTAGTATTTCTCCATCTGCATTTTAATAATTAGATGTTTTAAATAAAAGTTTTAGTAAACAGCATGCTAAAGTATGCCTTATAATAATATGAAAATCAAGAATAGATAATCGCACCATAAATCGTTGAACGGAATTTAAATCTAATCTAATTTCCTTACCGTCCAGATCAAAATTTTAAGGGTTAAACTATTTAGAAATTTTTAGCAGCGCTTTTAATATATTCTATAAATCCGAAAATGTGGTTTCATGAGTTTAATTAGAATTAGTAATATAAAGGATACGGTAGTAAAAATAATACGTTATCTTTCATATTACACATAATAATACTAAAAACATGTAACTAGTTGTCCTTAATATATATTAAGTAACATATTAAATAACTTGTATATTTATGTAACATTGCACAGTCATTGCCAACAGTTGCTTAAATTGTAGATAAATCAATATGTTTAGAGGCCTTGTAAATGCAACTTATTAAATTATTATATACTTATAATTATTAATATTGAACTTCATAACTTAGCCATTAATTTTATATATTTATAGGGACATAATACATTTAAGTCCGGGAGAATAAATCAACGCTGTCCTGCAAATATCACGAATACGTTTTGGACAAGATTGAAAGTAATTTTCTGCTTGAACGAGCGAGAAAAATCTGAGTTAAATAAAGGCGCTCCGGGCCTGAGTCGCTACCCTCCCCCTGCACCCTCGAGACCTGGGCGCACGCTACGCTGAGCGGAGTATAGGGCGTAGCGTATTTACGATTAACGATCTGAAGGCTTTTTTATTCATTTACCAACGGCAAGCAGCCATTTTACATGGAAAAATGTGAGCGTGTATGATATAAAAATAAATTATTTACGAAATTATTATTTGTAAAACTAAAAATAAATAGCAACAATGGGGAAAAAATATATACAATAATATAATTAAATGCAGCAAGAATAATTAAAGTAATGTATAAATAAAACAACGAGAGAAATAGCAAGGAATTAATATACAAAGAAAGTATTAAAAATATATCAAGTAAAAATAATATAAAATGCAATAATAAAATAATTATAATAAACTTTATTTATCTCATTAACTGGAGGATGCTGCAAGGAAACAGTAAGAGTATTAATTGCTTACAGGTCACGTGATACAACGTCAATCAGCTGTCCACTGCAGACACGCCACCACGACGTCATTGTCCCTTCAATCTCTTCACTTGTGTACTGTACAGTTCTATGTGACAAGTGTCAACGGTCACTACACACATGACGCTAATCAGATACAGGCCACTTAATAGATCGGCAATCAGCTGTTAACTGAAAACACGCCACTATTACGTTATTGTCGTAGGAATTGTCTCTTCAATCTCTTCACTTGTGTACTGTACAGTTCTATGTGACAAGTGTCAACAGTCACTACACACCTGACGCTAATCAGATACAGGCCACTTAATAGAACGGCAATCAGCTGTTAACTGAAAACACGCCACTATTACGTTATTGTCGTAGGAATTGTCTCTTCAATCTCTTCACTTGTGTACTGTACAGTTCTATGTGACAAGTGTCAACGGTCACTACACACCTGACGCTAATCAGTTACAGTTCACTTAATAGAACGGCAATCAGCTGTTAACTGAAAACACTCCACTATTACGTATCTTCATGGGAATTGTCCCTTCAATGTCTTCACTTATGTACTTTACTCTTCTATGTGTCAATAGTCACTACACAACTGACGCTAATTGGTTATATCTATTGTTTACCTGATATAGAGAACACATTTGGCAACAACTCAATAGAAAAGTATATAACGACGGGCAACAACCGTTCTCTCGATAATAAATATGTTGAAACCCTTTTTATGTTTTAATAATATGTTACATTTTTAAACCAATATATTAATTTTAATAGCGAATATTATTAATGTAAACTGAAACGTGTTAATTATTTATAAATTAATAATTGTTTATATATGTAATAACACTATACGACATTGCAGTAAAATATGTTTAATTCTAAGCTCTTCCAGCAAACACATAAACAGGATTTTTATAATATATGATTTACGATAAAGTGAATGCAAACTTTTAAAACTCGTTTCGTTGCAGTAGGCAGGTAACATGTAAATCATTTTCTTCGTTTTAAGTAAACTTCAGAACTTTGAAGTTATTATTTAAAATATCGGTAATAATTAGGATAACTATTTATTTCAGCATCTAAGATATTCAAAACAAATTGAAGAAAATCTTCTCTGGAATACACTAACCACTCTTACAAGTATTGTAGTCAGTGATAGCGTTAAATAAAAACTAATACAATCTTTTAGTCCATAAATATTATGTTCCTAATAGTTAAGCCGTAACTAAAATCTGTTGCAATAAATAAAAATAAAAATTTCAGCTATGCAACTTTATTTAATCAATTAATCTTTGAAATGAAAAATATCTGGATAACAAAACAACCCGTTTTTAATTTGACCGCAAAAATCCTTAATGTTTTGCGCTTTCTTTATTTCCATAGGTTGTATGTTTAATAATTTTGGACCGCTGTTCCAAAAAGAATGTTTAAATAAAGTCTTGAATAGTTTCAAAGTTCTGAATATCCTACGATTAATGCTTAAGGTCAAATATAAAAGATACTTTACAAGACTTTGGTAATAGTTATGGATCTGAGAAGCGCTTTGAAATGTCACATTGAAATAAATTATATTAAATTTATATATATTTTTTTTAATTCGAGTACCTATGTAACAATGGTGGATGTGTAATATAAACGGCATATTATAAGATAAGTAGTCATAAGAATATGTTTAAATCATAAATTCATATAAATTGAATGGATCAGTTCAGCAGAAAAATCTTGTTCGTCCTTTCCACTACAATATTCCTAGGCTCCTAGGCTTGTGTACTTCGTCTTCATAACATGTCAAGCATGCATAGTAAAAAAAATTCAAAAATTCTCTGAACGGCCACTAATGAGTTCATACACTAAAAATACACTAAAGCCGCAATCAAATTGTATGAATACAAAAGATACCAATTCTTATAAGTTGATCAAATCGATAATTCTGTTGATTTTATTTTAGGATGGAAATGGATTTATTAAAGAAAAACTATAACACAAAAATTATTAAAATAAAAAATTACTAGAAAAGGATTTTGGTTTACAAAATTCAGTTATTGCTATAGAATAAACTATAAATTCCATCAACTATTTTTGAACGCCTGGATAATGATTAGTCTAATGTAGTACAAATTATATTATAGGAATTTTATGTTTACTTTTATATAATTTCAGATAGATAAAAAAACTAACTGCGCACACAAACGAATATTGTCGTACTTAAAAATTAAAAGTCAACAACTCTGTTGCAAATCATGGTAATACAAAATAACTATTACTTATCAAATTAAACAGTTACAGGTTTCCCTTGCTGTTAAAATTAGCAGGTACACGCAATACAACGACTCTGAGGGGCTGTTGAAAGTTAAGTTTGCTCTTTGCAAAAGTTAAACCCCCAATGGCGCATCTGTTCCTAAATTCGATTATAACTTTGTACGTTAACTGGAATAGTGCATAATGATGTAAAGAACTGTTTATAACATAATTCCAAAAGTTCCATTTTACCTATAATTATTTTAAGTATAATTAAGTAGATGATCGCTATATGGGATCTTGTTTGTCGAGTTTGTGAAAAGTAAGTGGAAAATGAAACCAATGTATTTTACATAAAATTACAGGGTTTTAAATCAAATCAATTAATTCATTTTGCAAGCACATAACAAAATGAATAACAGTATTCAAAGTACTATATGTAATTATAATTTTTGTTAAATATCCACACCACATTGAAACCTCAGTCAAACTTACAGTACCCTCACTCATACCACATTCATCTTTGGCAATTTTTCCACTTCTAGTGCCGGTTGTCAGTGTGCTGATTTTGCAGTCACCAATTTCTGTGCCATAATCCATTCAGCGAAGCATTTTTAATTGATTGTGGTAACTTTATAACAAAACGAAATCCTGCTTGTGAGGGTAAGTTTTCCTAAATTACAGTCCTGTATCTGTCAGTTCGATAAATATATCTGCCTCTTTTTTCATCGCATATATGTCTCGACCACTTATCATGGTACATTTAGACATGCAAAATAAAGAGGTTCGACAGAGTAATCATATGCATTTTTCATAGTTTCCTTGCAAAATTCTCTAACATTGAAATGTGCAATTATGCGTACTGTTTGCTTTTGCATTTTAAATTCTCTATAAAACTGGCTATTTGCGCTCGCTCCCCATAACTCTAAGCCGTAGGTGGGATGCGGGTAGATCAGGCCGTAATACGCCGCCATCAGAACCGGAATAGAGCAGTATTTGGCTAAGGATCTCTAAACATAACCGCTTGAGGACAATTTATAGCAAACATTATCCATGTGAACGTTCCAATCCTCTATCAAGGACTATTCCTTAGATCCCTTCAGACAAACATGACTCCAGATTTCAGGAGTCAGGTCTGCAACAGCATCAGATTGTAGATGCTGCACGCAAGAGAAAGGTGAGCTTAGCTAAATTCAACATGCATATCAAATCAGCCTTTCCAACCATAGCTGCTTTATGTGCATTCCTAGGAACATTGAACAGTTTGGTAATCATCTTTTTTACAGTTTTGAGTTATACTCTCCTTTATAAAGCATACTACAATTATGGAACTAACATACGTACTTTATATGGGACCTTCCAGAAATCTATATAAAAGGCAAAGCCTTAAACTCTTTAGCTCACATCCTCATCCCAAAAAGTTTAAATTTGGTAAAAGTATGCCTCATGTCTAAAACTAAAGCATTTTCATTAAGATCAAGATCAATAGAGATAGAACTGGAGTTGAAACACTAAGAGAACTAAATTTTGGTTTTAAAACTTATTGAATTCATAGAAGGATAGGATTTTATACACATGTGTATTGTCCTCTCAAAAGACTACCGGCATCACAAATATCTCTGACCGGAAGTGGATTCAATGGCCAGAAAGAGACCTATTTGGCCGAAGAAGACACTTCAGACCTCTATTTTTATACATTTTCTATATGTATAATCTCTGGTAGTTTATAACCTTTAACTTAATTTATATCAATGAAATTCGAACACTGTATTACTATATTATATACTAAATTACTAAATTAAAAATATTAAAATATTACTAAATTTAGCAAAGAGTTCCATAATACGTTCCCCATAGCGTTCCTTTGATCATTAATCTGTAATGTATCACCTATTTTATTAAATAATATTGTTATGTTATGTAAATACTTATCGTTTTTTACTGTATTATTTAAAACTTACATATTTATCATAATATATTCCAAGCCCTTGCCTTCACTAATAAAGCTAATTAAATATGAAGTATTAGTCTGCGTTAAATAATATGGCATAGTTGTTTATTAGAGTTAGTCAATTGGACCAAATTAACGATTATTCCAAATATATATTTTTATTCTTACTTATTAATACACAACTGTATTTATTATTCACGTCAAACCGAGTAATCCAGTAATAAAACTGTATTTCATTTTTAGTCAAACTAATTTAGGTCATAAGTAGTATTATAACTCATTTCCTCAGGCTATATAGTTTAAAAAAAAACTCAAAAACTTTACATCGATTTGAAACCAATCACTAATTAAATTCTTATTTTCTTATTAGTTAGTAAATGAACTAAAAAAATGGTCGACTCCTTTAAGACTTTCTACGTTCTCCATAGTCATAAATGAAATATGTCTCATATTCTTCTGTAATGGGTATTTTATATTGCATACTAATTTAGTAACCTTGTACTACTCCAATGCCCACGGTTAGTTCGCATTGCGCCTAATCAAGTGTAGTTCCCAGTGCAGAAACAAAATATTGTAACGAGTCACGCAACCCTGTCAGGACTTGTTATGTCACAGTCACGTTGACAAGACATGCACATGCTGGTGGTATGTCGCTGTCATCCTATTGTTAGTAATTAAAGAGAAAAATTAATTAATTAATTATGAATACAATTTTAAGTATAAGATAAGACTATTTCCTTTATTTCATTTATTGGATTTCAGAATATCTAGTTTTAGGTATATTTTATATACAACATCGAACTATTGCAATAATTATCATGGTAGCATGTATGTGTGCATGGAGTAGTTATGTTAAATTGGTTACATAACTACTCACCCAAAATGGCCCCAGGACCCCAAACATCCCCAGATTACACAGTTTGTATATAGACTTTAAATTTACCTTATAGCACGGCATGTGAAACGATAACTGTCCCAAAAAAGCCACAAAAGTTGAAACTTTGTACAAAAAATTAACTTCTAAATATCTGGGATAAACTCTTTAGCCAGCACAGTACGTAATTTCCTTCCAATACGGTGCCCGATTAAACTTTTAACAAATCACACATTGCTCATCCCCTCAGAGAAAAATAAAAAGCGTTCTGGAATTTTTATAACACTTCCTAACCGTAAAGAAAACGCATTTTTTGTTTTTAATTTTTTTACCTAATTATTCTAACTGATCCGGGGGGACTTTATCATACTATTATTATTACTTTTTTTGTAAATTATTACATATAAAGACACAACTGCATAAATAACAAATGAACGTAAATATGAATTATTTCTTTTATTTAAATAATTAACTTCTTCTCTTAATTTCTTCTTCTTTGAATAAAAATCTTCTCGACTCTTTATAACACTTCTGAGACAAAAAGATATTTTAAGGTTTTATTTGTTTACCTAATTCTTCTGACTGATCCGGAATGAACATACTATTCAGATTACTTTTTTTGTAAATAAAGAAAATATAATAGCACAATAATTGGATAAATTAATAAAGAAACTTAAATATGAATTATTTCTTGCATTTGAGTGAAAAGTTCTGATTTTATTCATTATTTAATGAAAGTATTTCACATAAATTACTTTCACCATCAGCTATTGCAGTACATCTTACTCCTGCATCTAACGTATAAATACTCCTCCCAGCCCACTCAAGCACCCTATTGTTACAAATATTCTCAATATGATTGCGTCCCTGAGACCAGATTGATCAGTACTAGGTTTCACTTCTTACTTCCAACAGTATACCAAAGTTTTAAAACTGCTAATAATGTATATCATAAAATATTAAAAAATAAAGTTACATAAATGGTACTACATTTGCATAACTAAATTAGAACAATAATATAATTAAGGATTACTTTATCAATATATGTTTTAAGTTAGCCGAAAACAGGAAGGAATTAGTAAATAATGAATCAGTCAGATAATATTAATACTTGAGATAAATATTTGTGCCTTACTTTGTCTTCAATCTGGTAAAAATTTAGTTTATTTTATACAAATAGAAAATCTGATCATGTTACCTCAAATAGCGATAAAGAATTATCACATTTGGTTTCACGAAACGATTGACTACTGGCTAGTTTATACCTTCCAGTTGAACCCACACTGGATCTATGTTTCAGTTATATTTTGACAACTCTGTGGATGTCTAGCAGCGGCTCATCACTAACGTAATTGTCAGTATATTAAATCTATTTTACTGCTGAAAGTAACTAATGGAGCTCGCTTAGTGTTAAAGGATGTTGCTACGCTAAACATGAGCGACTTCTTCTTCCTTCCCGCTTTGACCGGAAGATGCTAGACAGAGCCTTTCCTGTTTCTAAAGTGACATGACTGAGATATACAGCCCGCTATGTCTCCTCCTGGGATCTCGACAGGAGGTGACATCTACGCCCAACATTATCCGTTATAACTAAGAGCAATGAGAGGTTTCCTCGGGTTCTTTTCCTGAGTGATATTTTATCCCTACTAAGAAATTACACATTAGGTAGTAGTATATATTGACTTCTTACATTCGTATGAAACTAACTTGTAAACATACGCCCGGCCGACTGCTGTTAGCAGAAATTGGGGTTATACTTCACTTAAAATATCTAAAAATTAGGCTCAGGAAAAAACTGAAGAACATTAACAAGAATTAAAACTCTTATGTAAGAAGCTATATTGCCGGATTATTTTTATCGTAGCACCTTTAATTGTTTTAAGTACTCGTACATTTATTTTTGCTTATTTCCTTTAACTGTATTAATGGCTGGTCTAATGTAAAAACGGTAGAATACAAGTGTTATGAATCTGAAAGGACAAAATGGTTACTTGTTATTCCGATAAAAGTTCCGTAATTCCGTTATATATTGCCAGTAATACTATTTCAGGGTAGGTATTAAGTTTGACATGTGGAGTATAAAGTCACTATTTTAAGATATTGTATCAATTTTGTTGAATATTGGGGCTTGTTCATAGGATACATACATACAGCAATGTTTTGCTGTACTGTGTACATACTATTTACACATGTACTAAACTAAAATAATCAATCATAACTACCGCCAAAATTATTTCCAAGTATATGCATTTTAGCAATTTTATTAAACGTGTCTTTCTCAGATAAACAAATTTGGGGGGGGGAAACGTAATCATTGTGGTTCGGTATGTGAGCTGGCCGTATAAAATACACCAAATATGCTATAATAGATATATAAATTAAACTATTCCAGAAATTATCAATATGTAACTGCTAGAAAATAATGTGATAATCAAATATATCAGACATAGATCACGTTAGAAATTATTTATTATAATAAGAAAATGTTTTTGGACTTAAATCATAACTTGTGCGTGACTTTAATCTCTGGTATGTTTTGTTTACTTTAACCTAGACTGTAGTCATGCATTTGTTTAGTCTTTTACCTGAAGAAGAGATCAGATTGTAGATCTCGAAACGTAGTGTTTCTGATTGTATTGTATCACTGAACGATGGCAAATGTCCTGAAAATCCTCTTTCCTTCACAATACTTCCATCGTCAAAATCAACTTCAAACAAAGAAAAGGTTTTTTTTATAGTAAAATCGTATACAGCATGCAAATTTTTGAGGGTTAAAAGTCACACAAGTTACCATAAATATAAAATTTCACTACATTCAGGACACAGCTTTGTGTAAGGAAGTAAGCATTGGTGAGACCCCATTCCCAGATAACCCCATTTTATGTTCAACAACATTTACATACAGGTCTCCCTCCAACAATTGCAGGGGTCTTACAACGATAAGCCGAGATATTTCTGGATTGAGATTAGCCATTCAAACGTGGCTCTTGTTATTTATTACTATCGTGTTTCACGATACAACGTTTGTTTTTATAACCTCTATATACACGACATATATTTTTTACTTAAATAATTGTTATAATGTTCTTAAGAATGACAGTAAACAACATTTCAGTTATGTTTAAATTGATTAAATTTCATTCAAATCTATAGAATATTTACTTTATTTATAAGTAGAGAAATTACATATTTATAGGTTTAACAAGATTTAAACTTATAATAATTTTATTCCATTGATACCTTTCATTTTCACTCAGTGTACGATATCGTAACAGTTGCCATATTCAAACAGGCTGAGGATTCGCCCCTTAACATGTCAATGTTTGTACCTAGCTTTTATTCAGGTTTTAATAAAAAAAAAACGTTATTTGGATAAATGTTGTTAGTTTAAAATAATAACACAAATGCAATATCTCAGATAATTATAATTTTACTAATGACTATCAAATATAATTTCAATTTTATACGTTTAAAATTTATGCTCGTTAAATATAGCTTCATATATTGAAAAATATAAAACATACAATTAAACTTTATTCATAATATTAGTTTTCGTCTTTTACTATTGACAAGTCAAATCGTGGATTTTAATTCATATTAAGTACAATATACCATGTTACATATATTTTATATTATAGGAAAAGTTTGTAGTAACTACAAATTTAAACTATTACAAATTACACCACCTTTATGACCTTATTTGTTAATTTTTAACCGTCATTAAGTTCTAATTAATCTATTTATTGGTAAACGTTCCTAATAAATTATCATCATCCAGTTCTTAATCAACGACTCGACAGATGGAAAACGGCGACCGCCCTAAGATGATATGATACATGAAATAATGATTTATTTTCAATAAATAATTACACTGAAATTATAAACTACTTATTTGAAAATACTAATCCATCTTTATCCAGTTGCGATGGTTTAGCAATACATAAAAAGTACAGATCTTAGAGTCTACCTTAATAATATAGTAAATAGTGCGTGCGAGCCTGTGCAGCATCTTGTACAAAACATGGGATGCTGCACGAATTACCTGACATGTTGCCTTCATGAGATCCTTCTCTCCACATCTCGTCTTCTTGAGAAACTGAATTGTTTGGGATTTTATGAGTTCCAAAAGGAATTATTCTCGTTGGCTCATCTAGCCACCTAAAACCTCAGGCCATTCGATACCTCTAACTTGTGCAATAATATGTATAATACTTGTTCCTAAGTGCTTTCACCAATTACGATAAGAAAATATATTTCACTTTCTAAATCAAACTTGCTTCTAAAAGTCTTTCGTCTTTTCCTAAACTTGGCCTTGGAAACCTCCGATCACTACATCTCTCTCCCTATATGAAAAGCTTAAGCAGTTAGGAGTAGGTACTACCTTACAAGAATTTAAATCTACATTTTAGATGTCAAAACTGGAAGAATTTTTAGATGTCTTATCAAAAGAAGATTTAACATTTCCATTCGGGTACGAATCTGCCAAAATCTAAATTTAGCAAAACGTAACAATAAGTACTAGAAGATTCTATAATTATCTAGGAGATCAGAGGTCGGAATAAACACAAAATATTCCATACACGAAGTTTTGTACACACCATAGAAGGGTTGAGGGGATAGATTCAAATCTTTAAAGTATTGCATTTTTTTTAAATATAACTATGGAAAATGTCCGAAATCCTGTTATCCTTTCATTACATTCTATGAAGAGAGTCCTTCAAACATTTGCAGCTGTTGACCCTGCCAAGTCACTACATTTGCGAAACATCTCTGTTTTGTATTCTAAATGTGTCCAGATAAGTGACCAAGCCAGATTCGTATCAGACCAGATGCAGGGAAAACTACCGAACTGGCCAACACAGAATATTGGTCTATGAATGCCTGCTGTCGCAGGCAGGTTGTAATTTTTTTTAAAAGCTACTACACTGGATACAAAATGCACCAACGCCCAAGACGCTTAAAACTTGTTTAAAACGCATATTAGAATCACAGGCATTTTACAAAGTAAACGAGTTTTCTGCATAAAACTGAGAGACCATCAAATCAAGATAACACTCCAGTACCTATAAATAAAATTTTACAATGGAAGAAAACCGAGTCAAAGAAATATTGTTTATTTGAATGTGGATTTTGATGAAGAGTGGAACAATTTTAATATACGAGTAATTAAAGCATGGCATAGTATAACCCATGTTTATGTAATAAAGAGCTTGACTATTGACTATAGATTCCTTACTAAAACAACCAAGTAAACTGCTAGGTATAGTTTATTCTAAATGAAATACCTTAAATAAATTAAACCATAATAATAACTTAAAGTGGTTCAAAATACCGAAAGACATTGAAAAGTGACTGTCAAAATTTGTTTAATATATACAGCCCAGCCACGTAAACTCTCTCAGTCCAGGAGCACATATCTGCTGTAAACTCTTTCAATATATATGTAAATATTCTCCACTTGTCATGTCTGAAAGTTCAGCTCCTACCTACTTTTAGGCTCAATGCTTGATTTTATTAATTTCCCCTCTTATAGGTCTAGAGTATAATGTAATACTGTGAACATTATATTGGGTTTTGAGTATGTAAATTTTATATTTTAGTACAGTTTAA
Source organism: Homalodisca vitripennis (assembly GCF_021130785.1). Classification (NCBI taxonomy): domain Eukaryota; kingdom Metazoa; phylum Arthropoda; class Insecta; order Hemiptera; family Cicadellidae; genus Homalodisca; species Homalodisca vitripennis. The sequence continues at coordinate 15,822,139 of NC_060211.1, forward strand.
ATCTGGATATATCATCCTTTCAAAGATTATATGATGATTTGATGATATGATAGTATGCAAAATATTATGAGACGATTAAAGTTTTTTCTATTTTAATGTCTTTTTAACCTGTTGAACATTATTTTATTCAAACCAGCGTACAGCTTTTTTATGTATTTATTAGTCGTTGTTTATAATGTAATATAATATACACCGGATAGTTGAATTCTCTGCAGTATTTATGGCAGATCGCTATCATTATCTATATATTCTGATATATGACCAGTCGAGAATAAACTCGTCAAATTCAAAGATTAACAGCAGAAAGATGTACAAAACTAAAATCGAAATGCAACAAAGCATATTCTACAGACCAGAGAAGGTGAAATAGGACACATTACAATTCAGATAATTGGTTATAATTACATTACCATTGTTTGCAAAAGTTACAATTGCTTGTGCTTACTTTGATTTCGAATTAGAAAAAGTTTCCAGTAGCGTACAGTAAAAGACAAAAGAATCGCTACGTTATTAAATTGCCGTCTGAAACATTACGACAGTCACTCTGAAAGCGGAGCTCAATTCCCACGAAACGATATATTTTGTTATGTTGTAAAACATTATATACAATAACAAATTATCTGTTTTTCTGAGAAGTACTTTAAACCATTAAAATACATCTCAAAGTAACGACATATTTTTATTTCAATTTGATATAGAATCGCTGTTAAGTACATAGTTTATTCGTGTAAGTTAATTAAAAGTTCTATGAAAAGTATGGTTAACTAAGTGAAGTTTAGTTAGGTAAGTAGGTTAACAATACTGTTGTAGCAAAGAATAAGTAAGCAATGCTTTGTTAGCATTGTAATGTAACTGTTTGATGAATTTGGATTTTTACAATGTAATTAAGAGATATTTTTAATTCGTTGAAATGAGAAACAATATAACTTTATTTTCCAAAATGGGTTAGATGGATACAAACCGGATGTATGTAGTATATGAAACAATTAGTTTTAAACTTCAAATTATATAGTAAGAATTAAATTATAACCATTGTTAAAGTGACTTTGTGTAGATCGAATATTAAGACAACCCCTTCTGCCTGTCATGGAATCTGAGATTGATGAAAAATAAATTATTCAAATATTTACAAAAAAAATCATTGGTTTTCATATTTGGGGCGAAAGCTTTGATTAACAGTAATAAAGTATATATAACTCTTTTTTTCGATGGAATAAAAGATACTTGTTATTTATCTTTATGGACCGTTGAGCCAACCTTTGTAAGAGATAATTGCAGTATTCATCCCGAGGCAAAATGATAAATATCTTGACCTATGCTTACGTTTAGAATTTTAATCGTATCCCTTGTTAACCATCTTCCCTTGGATGAGAAGAGTTACTAAGCTTGGTCCAGTACCAAATGCACACTTTATCTTAAAATGTCTTCACAGTAGAGTAAAAAATTAAAAATAGATGAAATAACGAAAAGCAATTATTTTGAATGTGTTTAATTAATTCATTGACACTGTTTTATGGTTAAACCTTGTTGTGAAGACACTTTATTTTGGACATTCATGGTTTCACAAAACTTGCAATAAGTCAGTTATCTATTACATCACAACATATAGATGTATTTGGGTCATTGGGTAACAAGTGTCATCGTATTTTTTAATAATTATTTTACAAAAACTTATTTTTTTACGTCATTATAAATTTGTATTTTTAAAATATTGTAAACGGCAGTCACAAGAATATTTAAACTACAATTTCGAACTGTTTTATTCATCTTGTTACCACAGGTTTGACGAAATCTTTTTTAATAATCACAACGAACACAAAACAACATTAAAAGTGTTTTCGGTGTCATTATTGGAGAAAATGCAAGTGGAAATTGCGTCATAAGGGTCATTGCAATCGGCATATTTCTATAGAATCTAGTTAATATATATATATATATATATATATATATATATATATATATATATATATATATATATATATACTATTGCCATTTATACAATTTAATGTTATAGAAGTCGTTTGACAGGTATTTGGTCTTCCGATCATATGTTACTTATTTAAACAATATGTGACAGATACGGCCAAATACAAAATAATTGAATCGGAAAAAAGTAAGCGCTCTGGTGTAATGGTAGCACTTCACCCGGCAAGTGAGAGATCCGGGTTCGACTCCCGGCGGAGCAAGTACTTTTTGTGATTCAAATGTTTATTGAAATATATATATATAGTATTTCAATTATTTAAATTACAAAGATATAAAGCTTCTATATTTCGTGGGATTTGATACCCAATATATATATATATAGTTACTTCAGTATCCAAATTTTAAAAGTGCATGTTCTATATGTGCTTCTAATAAACTAATTTGCGAGATTTATTGTGTGTTTTATCCGTCATTTGTAGCACATTAAATAATTGTGTTTAAAGGAAATGTTTGTTAACTATTCTAAAACAAATAATAACATTTTGGTTAGTTCATTAGTTGTTACTATTTTAATACTTTTTACCTATTATTACTGTTATCCCAAGCATTATTTATTATGGTTTCCTATTTTATGTAACTTACAGGTTACTATATAGTTTTTCAAGTATTCAATTAGGTTATTTATTTAATAGTGTTAATTAATTCCTGGCTTATTTAGTTCAAACTAATTTTATCTAGCGCACAACTTTGTATAAAAAGGCATTGCCGTTGTTCGAATTTATAAATAAATACAAGAGAAGAAGAAGAGTACTCAAGATCAACTTTACATAATTTTAGGTCATTTATAAGTTAGAGGTTATCCACTACACCTTGGTTTACAATAACGGTTAAACTTTGACCTCGCCTATCAGCCCAGACATCGATACCCGTGTAATGAGACCGCTTGAGGCTACGGTTGAGGTTGCGATAAATGACGTTATTAAAGTGAGGCCTATCAATGTCGATATTCCACGTCAAATACTTCTAGAAGAGGTTATCGTCTTTACTTTGGTGTGTAATAACGGTTAAACCTTGACCTCGCCTATCAGCCCAGACATTGATACCCGTGTAATGCGACTGATTAAGGCTAAGGTTGAGGTTATTATAAATAACATTACTAGTGTGAGCCCTGTTAGTCGATATTTTACGTCAAATACTTCATATAGAGGTAAACCGCTGTATCTCAGTTTTTAATATCAGCTCTAATGTTTTCAGTTAATAACAGACCAGCTTTCAGCTATTACTGCAGGTAAAACTCTCTAGGTGCAACAGCTGGTTGTAACAGTAATAACTTTTAAGTCCTTGACGGCTTTTTTGCCCTAACTACTTCTGCATTTTCTAAAGGATACTTTCTATTATAACTGGTTAGGTAGTAAAGCTAACACTTCTAGATCACTACGATATTTGGAAAAATAAACACTATGCCACTGAATAGCAAAAGCTTTGAAACCATAAAAACCAGAAGCAAAAAAGGTTTGTCTAGTAGTATGAGACACGTAGATACTCTGCTGCTGCTTTGTGTAATTTTGATTGCTGTCCTTTAAAAATTGTTAACTAGCCTCTTACTCCACAGACGCAGGCCAAGCGCTCGCTTTTGCTGTGCCTTATTGTATAGTATTGGATGAGTTATCTGTTTATTAATAATACAATCAAAGGTATTAGTGGTTGAAATTTCATCTGTGAGTGGTTAACAATAAAAAAAATAAAGAGGTTTGTAGAAATAAAAAGTGATTATAAATACATCTGCTTTTCATTGAGGAAATCAGTGGTCTTATTGCATATTTCTTACAAAGTTTGACCCAAAATTGCTTCTGCTTAAAAGAAAAATTAAAAAAATTAAATAAAAAATTTTGTTGCTAAATAAAAATAATGCGAAACATAATTTTGACGACAGACAATAACCAGAAATATTTGGCGATGTTATTACATCCGCCCAGCCGTGAAATGCTCGTGAACATATCCTTACCAAAGTAAGGATGTACGACTAATTTATGAAATTGCAGGCTTGATGGAGGGAGAGAAATGTGATTGGATGCGAATATGTCGTATTCCTGCCTGTGACGATTGGTTGAATTAAGAGTGATACGTATTAGAGTCCTTTTGCAATTAATTCCATCGCTTGTTTTTTTATCCTTCCCGGTGTATTTACATTATATTTTCTGCCAATATAAACGATATATTCTTATAAAATAAAAAAATATATAATAATTCAGTCTCGTTAATTACTACTTAAATGTTAAGTATGGCTCTGTATTTAATAAAATCTACATTGCATGTCATTCACTTATAACTATTATTATGAACTGTATAACTTGTTTATTTGCAATTACTTACTACGAGATTTAATTTAATGAAATGAGTATCATTAAAACTAATATATGAAACAATTTACCACCAAATGCATAGCACTCTTAAGAGTTGCAGAATCTTAATATGTGTCTATAGTTTTAATTTCCTTGGCAATACTGAACATCTTTATTGCTTTCTTATAAAGCTTCCTTCAACAGCTGCTGTTAATAATTTACTGCAAGTGTCAGTGGAAAACTTGTGTTGCGCCACATCGTTCATGCATTGCTCTGACGACCTTGACATAAAAATGAATGGTTTGGATGTCAAAAATCAAATCTTTGGATAATCTTGGAAGTAAATTTGTGGCAGTTTTATGCTGTGAGGGGTTGGTGAGATTAAATGATTTCAGAGTGGCCATGAACCACTTGAAACATTTTTGGGAACCAAATACCGCTCTAATGTGGGTGTAATTATGCCATGAAGTTCCTAACTGCCTGGTTTTAGATCTATTTATTTTCCATAATAATCACAACTAGCTTTACAGATGCATGGATAAATCTCGTTTTATAAGGGATAACTACAGGCCTGGACACTGAAATTTCACGTTTTGAGCTGCGGAGGTGCAGAAATATCTCCAAAAATCTTAAAAATTTGTTAAGTACTATGAAAAAAATTCTTTCCATTAATTATACTGCGGAATAACGCAAGCAAAGCTCGCACCATAATAACTAATACGCTATTTGCATTAAAACTAAATTTTACAAAAGATTCATATAAATCTATTCATAATCAAATAATACATCTAATATTCTAATATTGTGCATCTATTTTCATCTCAATATTAGTTATTTTGTGGGTTCAAGAACGAAGATGGAGCTTCCATTAGTTAATAATTTTATTGCATTAGAAATTTAAAATAAAAAACTATGATAATTTAAATGTTTTATCTGTGATCGTTCAAGAGCAAATATGACTTCATAGGATAAAATTAAACTGTACAGGAATAATTGTTTTATAGAAGCTGTGTGCCCATTGGTTTTACTTTTTAAAAAATTAAAGGTTACTTTTAATAAATATTTTTAACTAAAATTAAAAAAAATAATTTATTTAAGATTCTGTGCATTGTCATTATTTTAATTTGTAATCTACCTCAAAATGGTGTCACAAATATCTGTGGCTGATAGCACTCACCATTTCCAACAAAAATTTGATGTGAACAAAGGTTGAGAAATGTCTCGTTTAGCCGCTAGACGCCATATTGTATTTTTATACAAAATATTGACTCTAAGTTGAGTTAAAGAAACCAAATTTGGTACATAGAATTGAATAAATAATATAAAAATTAAAAAAATAATTGTGCTATTTTCTTTAATGTTAATAAAACGGTGTTTGTTAAAAATTAAATAACATAAAACCCAGTATAATTAGAAAACATGCGTTAGGCATCTGCTATGTGAAGACATTTACTACAATTTATTCCAATTGCAATTCTTTCAAAGACATCTGTCTATGAATAAGCCAGGAAGGCCACTTTAAAGATACCCTTTCTCAAGCGGGGAGTAGTAAAAATATTGTCTTTTGAAAGGCATCTGCTGTTTTACATAGGTTATAACAATTTTATAACATACCAACTATTTGGAAATATTTATAACAATTTCAACGGTACTTTTTTCCACGTACTCCTTCAACGCATAAGCGTTTACAAACACTTTAAAGATACGCTTGCACAATCCGGGAAAGCAGAACATGTCACAGTTAAGATATATCAGTTATTTCTTATTTCTGGCTTGTAAAAGTGTATATTTAAAATGGCCATGCTCGCTTATGCCTTGACTGATTTCATTAGAAAAAGTAACTTTCAAATTTGTATATAAATTTCATAATAGTTGGTATATTTTATTTTTTTTATAACTGATGTAATACGGCTAATGCCTGTAAAAATATAAAATGTTTACTTCTCTCGACTTGTGTAAGGCTACCTGTAAAGTGGTTGAGTATTATTTATCAACGGATTTCTTTAAAAGAAAAGAAGAAATAGTTCGTATCTAGTACGTTTTTTATAACTATACTGTTTTATATTTTTTTTCTTCAAAACTGTTATACAGACGCCATTTTGTTAATATAATAGAAAATAACACAACTATTTTTTACTGTCCTCTTATCTATTCAACCAGATATGCAAAATGTGGTTTATTTAGCTTAACAAGTTATAGAGATAAGACTGTTTTTATACAACGGAAGCCAGCGGTTAAAAGAGACATTTCTCGACTTAAATTAATGACATTTTTTAATAATGAGTAGACCTAATATTAGACAAAGAAGTATGTGGCACCCTTTTTGAAACCCTTGAAAAACTATATTTATTCATAAATACCATTTTACAGTTTTTGATATTATAACAACTGTGGGCGTGATGATATAACAAGCCACGTATTACATTCACAGTTGGTCACATAACATTAATCCCTAGTATAGAGGACAACATCTTTTATTGCTGTGCGGGCGAACATTGTTCTATAACTGTGATTTTTCAAGCATTTTTACACTACAAACAACATACCAGTTTACACATTGATTAATAAAAGCATAAATATTACTTTGCTAATCACCAAAATCTGGTCGAATGGTTACTTATGGAATTTTATGGAGAAGAGCTATGACCAGGTTAAATGAACGTTAACTCATGAAGCTTGAGGTACTCAACCTGCAAACAAGGGAAGAGATTGGACAGATAATACCCTGGGCAATTACTGGATTGACGTGTAACCTCGATTATCGTAACCAAGGATCAATGACTTATCATAGGCAACCAAGGTATTCTGTTTTTGAAGTTCTTTAATGTGGACACTTATTTCAGAAGCAGGAACTAAATAACCGCACAATGAAATTTTCCAATAAAGGAATTGGTTACTTCTAATTTTTTTACTGGATATCTTGAATCATGATTGTTTTTTTCGTGTAGACAGCAGCCAAGTTTGAAGACCAACTCACTTTTACAGCTTTTTCCATTAAGATTTTTTGTTAACTAATAATATTCACATGTAGTGAAAGTTATATACTACCTTTTTCATGCTATTTTCAATACACTATTATTCATGCATTGTATACATAATATTTTTCATCTAAATTTTAAAGTAAAAGCTTCTTCTTTATATCTATGAAAGCTTTATGTACAATATTATATGTATAAAATCTGCAGTATGTGGGATATGAACATATTTCTAAACAGCAATTCACCGATCGCATTATATCAGTGTACAAACCTAATCATCAGCCCCCGTGCAAAGGTTTTAACATTATACAATCTGTATAAGGTTCTATGGTTACTAAGTAACAGGTTATCTTCAACATTGAAACACGTTATTAACGAAACATTACATAAATATAATGTAGTTTTCCCATTCTACTGTAGAATATTTTGTTTTTTTTTTTAATTTTTTTCAGTACTGAGTACAATATGTCATATTTTAAAACAACAACAGGAGTTTTTCATAGATAAGTTAAAACTAAAGGTTATGCGCAAGGTGGGAGAGTTTTGCTCGCTTCCATCAGGACCCTTTATCCCTTTAATGAAAACATACGAGTTATTACATTGGATAGCGGCCAGTAAAGGGAAGTGTCCCATCCCGCTCTCTGACCTTCCTGACATTTTTCACACCGTCTTGCTAGATTTTGATTTTAGCCAACACAAAGTTTCGAGGATTGGAATATATCCTCTTCGAATCTGTCAATGACACACGTGTACTAAAAAATTCATCGACATACCTGAGAGATCAAAGAGGTCAAAAGAAACATAATACAAAACTGCACAGACACTTCTGTACACACCATAGATGGTGAAAGGGGTTAGATTCCAATCCTCGAAGCATTGAGCTATACGTTTTGTAACCATAACGATGGCAAATGTCCGAAATCATGTTATCCTTTCAAACCTCATAGAAGTTGCTATTATTACAGTAGTATGGTTTTCTTTTCGTAAATATGTACTTTATAATCTACAGCACCGCGATTTATGATCATACATGAGGCTTTATATACTACATATCTATCAGCATTACGTAATATTATATGTGTCTTAAAAATGTTTTTATTAATACAGTTTATTGTAATACTTAAAATACATAATTCTCAGGAAAGTCGATATTATTTTCTCTTATTAATTTTGATGAATAAAATGTATTACTGTTTATTTTGGTATTTTTCACCAAAACTATATAATGGTGTCCGTCAGACGTATGATGCTTGTTGCGCAATTTTTTTACATGACAGTAAACGGTGTAACATAGAATAGAACACAATAGTCTTACATCGTCCCTTGGAGATCATGAGGTGGGAAAATGTGTATAAAATGTTTATCTAAATCCTTTAGGTCAAGATCAAGATTTCTTGATGAATTAAATTGTAAATGTATATATGAATATTTGAGTATAAAAAATATATTGCTTTGTTCCTTTTTACTTTAAAATTGTACCAAACTGTTTTACATATACTTGTTTAATGATGTTATTTAGTTTGATAATGAATATTAATATTCCAATGCATTTTTCATGGTCGTTTACTATTCACTATGCCCACCAACCACACCTAATGTTTAAAGGTAAACATGAATGTATGCATATTAATGTTTACTGTACAGTTTTACGTTTAAAATACATTAAAATTTTAACAAGAGCCTTTGAGCAACACATTTATATGACTAAAATTCAGGTGTCACACGTGCGTATGTAACATTTATGGGTCAAGAGTTGTTTGCAAACTTTCAACCTCAATCGTTAAAATTACATTTGCCTTCGTGCAGTAAATATAATGAAACTGGGTTCATGTTTTATATGTAAAAATGTCATTTAGCTCTCTATTAGATTTATACAATTTCTTAAAATCTATTAAAATTGCATAACTTTACCTCATAACTAAGATTGTAGAGGAATTCATAGGAAAATAAAATTACCACTAATTATAGTTTTTAAATTTTAATCCTTAATAACAGACTTGACCCCATCCATATATTTGAGAAGGTTTAAAAAAATATGTATTTTCCATCGCTTAACATTTACAGTTTCCTGTGATTTCTAAGTTTGATATTTTTCTTTACAAATGGAGGGTTTCCTCTTGGTTTAAATTACAGGTGTATTCATCTAGCGAATGTAGAATACTTTCACCACATTGATACGGTTTACAAAATCAGTCAGTTGAAAGGAAAGAAAATGAACAGTGATGTTTAACTTTTTAGATTATTCCTAGCAGTTACCCACGGCTTCGCACCCGATTAACAGGTATTCGTTAGAGTTAGGGTTGTTTAGACCTCTCTTTTAATCAAACTCGAGATAATATTCACCCTCGTGTAAACAAAACTAATAACATTCATTCATGGAAAAATTAATTTGAGCAAAAAATAATTACACTGTTTATTAGATAACATTAATATAAAATAAATACTTAAAAAACGTTAATTATCTTATAAAATTAACAATACACTAAACAAATGGGAGATTTATATAGAATACTAGCTGTTTCCCGCGGCTTCGCACGCTTATGGTAAACTTTGCCCGTGTATTGCTTTGCCTTCAAATAATTGTTGGCTATTTAATATACGTAACCGTCTCGTAATTGCAGTTTATAGTATGCAGGCGCTTGGATAGCTTGTATATTTGGCAGCGCAGCCTGGTGGTGAGTTATATCAATGGCCAGAGCATATAAACCTTCTACGTAGAAAAATACAAATAAATACAAATTTTCATAGTGATCAGTCCAATAGTTTCTGAGTCTATAAAGGACAAACACACAAATATTCATATATATATATATATATATATATATATATATATATATATATATATATATATATATATATATATAGATGTGTAAAACAATATTAGTCTACATTAAAATAAACTAAAACTTAAATTTATCAAATTTATTACCCAATTATTGATACTTTAGAAAAGGTTGTCATACTTGTGTTTATACTCACTCATTTAACCATTCATGCCCCCCAACACACGCAACCCTTAGGCACCACCGAGCACCCCTACACGACCCACAAGTCCATAGTCCCGAAGCGGTTACGTCTCTCAATAATCCTAATACAGTTAGGGTGCGAATTTCATAGACGAAAAACTTGAACAGCACGTTAGCTATGCAGGTGACATAGTGTGCGAAATTGTAAATCGATAAGGCAGCTCAGGGTCTTGTCTAAGCCGGATTTAGTTGTCACATCAACCCCAGGTGGCAACACACCTCTTCTTACCGCCGTCTGTATCCGTTCACTAAGGTTTGTTTACCCTAGATCAGTGTGGCACTGGGTAAAACATCAAGATTATTTTATCCTTAACTTTATAGTGAATATTTAAAGCAGATAACACTAGTAAATTTAATACAGACGTATTATTATATTTTTGAAACGTATAACGGTGGAAAATGTCTAAAGTTCTATTATCCTTTCAAATAATCCATCTTAGATATTTAAAAAAAATCTCAAACAATTCAAATGACGGTCAGTACACCACCTGGTGTCAAAAGCTTTTCACCCCGTTCAAAAAATCGTGATGGGCCATTGGTAAAAAATACTAATATGTGGCAAAATATATAATTTATATTTAAAGTAACTCTTATTTTTGTAATTATATAGAAGATATGCATCGACTTATCGATAGTTTTGATATTCTAGATTTTTACAACGACAGATAGCGTGCTATGGAGAATACAATATTAAGTTTTCAATAAAAACACGGGATATGTGATTTTAGAATCAGTTATAGCGAAGGGACTAGACATGCAGTGAGAGGCGGCAGCCTGATTGTCTCATTTCATTCCTCGTCCAGTGTTTAGTTATACTCGATTCGTTTTCAAACTTTTTAAACCAATATTAAAAATAATGGCATTGCGACAACTCTACCATATTACTACCGCTGCCTCTTAGATCGTCCAACTTAAAGAAGTGTTGAGGCACTCAAGTGATCTGAACTTCCTGATTCTATATGTGCACGAGAAAGTACCGATCGATTTGTGTGTCCTTGGGTATGCATGAGAATCGGTAGTACCCTTAGCTTCATCACGCATTGTTGGCATAAAGAGACGCTTTCCCCACTTTATTGGTAACGACGATAGAATAGGCCTCTCCCTGTCTTTCATAGTCCATATTTACGCTTGTTCTATTCAAAACTACTCGTATATCGTATGAAATCTTTAAATTTTGATCTTTGTAGGTGAAAGGACGAACTGTTTAGGCTCTAATTCACTAATGGCCTATTAAATTAAATTCGCTGCACGTGTACCATTTATTATGATTAAAGCCATTTATAAGGTGCCTGAGATCAAACTTTTAGATTTTATTCAATAACAAATAACAAAAGGCATTAAAAGCAAAAGCCAGAGAAGGACCTCCAAGGTACACTATAAAAACTTATCAGATTTCATTCACGTTACAAGTAACGAAGTAGATAACTAAGCTTGCAAATATCATTTTAACATTTTTAATTTTTTTGAAATTCTGAAAAATTATTAAATGCCTACAAAACATTGATTTTACAGCTATGTTCGAAGATATGTATCATCCGGTATAGATATGCAATTTTAAACTTTATCGGTAATCAACCAAATAAACCAATAAATATATCAAAATTAATATTAGTTGTCTATGACTTACTTAAAATATTTTATTTTAAGCTTAAATTATTAAGGAGTTAAATAATTTTTATCGTAATAAAAATCTTAAAGCCATAGGTAAGTCAAATATAGTTTTCTTTTAAACTAAAATATTTCCACTAAGTTATCTTTCAAAAAGATATTTGAATTATTTGTCTTTAATAACAAATCAATATCTTCAACTTATAGAATATATTTTTAAGCTTTTCATTTAGACACGTATAAACTCTCTGCTTATATTGCTTGAAACTTTAGATGTACAAATTGTCTTATCCTACTGAAAACACAGAAATTGTAGTTCAACCAATAAATTTTAAAAAAGTATTGAAGAAATAAATATAAAGTTTATCATCCCATGAATTTACAATATTAAAAACATGGAGCAGGTTTGATACGAAAAATGATGACTCTACATCAATTATAAAACACCAAGTCCCAAGTTCGTAGCCAGAGGCTAAACTATTTCTCTCACATTTCACGGAATCCTTGAAGCTTGAAATGGGATCTCAATCGTTCTGTCCAACTTTTGTATTTAGGATATGAAATATTATTTATATAGGTATTGACATTTAAAAGTAATGGATATGAGTTGAAATTCTTTGTCATAAAAAGTGTACATATTGTTAAATACATTAAATCTGTGTGTACCAAGTCTCGCGTGAGATATATTATTTACAGAATACAATTCGTCCTACCTAATGTTAAAGGAGTAATTGTAATAAAGCAGGAATATAGCAAGGTACCGTATTACTAGATAATAATGCCATCTCTGGAGTATACGCAGATTTATCGACTTTAAGCTGTATTTTTTTACAATGCTTGTACATAAGCCGATTTCTTTACCAGCAGTTAGATACCTTGTGTGCTATTATTATTAATATATTTGTTACGTTAGCATTTGTTGTTGCAATATTGTAATTAATTCTTTGACTTTTAGGTTTATAATTAGTTTATATCTTAATGTTACTACTGTCATATCAATTATTGTTTAGTTATATTTAAATTATTTTTTTATTTCTGTACAGCTCTTTGTTTTTCATAGTTATATACCTCCTCAAAATTTCTCCAAATTTATTTCTCAAGTAAGAAAACATGTAATACTGTAAAAACTTAGGTATTATACCTTGAGTAACAGAAGTAGGTATAGCAAATTAAATCCATTTGACGTTATTTGCCGACTTTTAACACTATGCCATCCTGCAAAGGGCCGACTGATTACTGATATTCAATATTGTCAGTGCAGTGTGTCCCAGGCCATGTCAATACGTGTATGTAACATCAGCACTACTCATCCATTAGACACAATGTGTACAGTGGACGAACAATTGAACAATAACAAGAGTCAGAGCACAGTTGGGAGTCAAGATAGCGGCACCATTGTCCAGTATTGTCAGTTCAGTGTGTCCCAGGCCATGTCAATACGTGTATGTAACATCAACACTAGTCATCCATTAGACACAATGTGTACAGTGGACGAACAATTGAACAATAACAAGAGTCAGAGCACAGTTGGGAGTCAAGATAGCGGCACCATTGTCCAGTATTGTCAGTTCAGTGTGTCCCAGGCCATGTCAATACATGTATGTAACATCAACACTAGTCATCCATTAGACACAATGTGTACAGTGGACGAACAATTGAACAATGACAAGAGTCAGAGCACAGCTGGGAGTCAAGATAGCGGCACCATTGTCCAGTATTGTCAGTTCAGTGTGTCCCAGACCATGTCAATACGTGTATGTAACATCAGCACTAGTCATCCATTAGACACAATGTGTACAGTGGACGAACAATTGAACAATGACAAGAGTCAGAGCACAGCTGTGAGTCAAGATAGCGGCACTATTGTTCAAATTTGATGGGTTATTCTACTATAGGGGTGTAATCTGCTGATTACCGGAGCACGACAAATGAGTTAAGAATTATGCTGTCTTCAACTTAACTATGTTTATTTGTTTATTTATACGTATGCAATACTACATCAATTCACATTTTAACTGCATAATAATATTTTTATTCCTATTTAAATAACGTGGTAAGCATAGTAATCATTACTGCTTTTCTATTTTTTATCTGATTCATTAACCGTGTTGTAACACTTTAAAATCGTCTAACCGTTGGAAATAAAATGAAATGAAGTAAAACACTTCACAATAATAAATAGCTTTATTATTACAATAAACAACACAAAAATTATTCGGGAATCAACTTTTTTCAAAAATTATATCAAAATAACGGATACATATTCATGTAAGTACGTCTCATTTTTTTAGGTTCAATAGTGGAAAATAATATTTATTGCTCACCAGGCCTACACGTTACATACTGTATTGATTATCAATAAGTTCTAGCTAAGCTATGACGTTTGATGGCCAGATAATGCAGAGCAGTACAGCCACACGATGGTTAACAGACAGCTGACATAGACTGACTTAAACCCAGTCTAGGGAATCGAAGTGTTTGTTTCACGACCACGGAGACCAGTATTTCACTTGCCCCACTCCCAGCTCTCTCCTATAACTCTATTCAGTGTTTTATGTACCCCTTATTCCGTTCATGGATTTTATATATACAACTTTTCGCTATCACTAGAATTTTTAACTAGATCAATATTTATCACGTATATATATGTGTGTGCGTGCGTGTGTGTGTGTGTGTGTGTGTGTGTGTGTGTGTGTGTGTTCACAGTTCACAGTTCACACAGTTCACAACCATCTTTATTCAAAAAAATTCATAATTTCACTCTGTATTTTCCAATGCACCATGCAAGGTGCGCGCGGGAACATCTTAATCTATATTATTGTTCATTACTGTTTGATGCTGGCAGTCCTCATGCAACAGTCCATTCTATATTACAAGTATAAATTTGTTGATTTTTTGCAGACTGAAATTTAAACTTTCACTGTAAGAATTGAGGTATCTACTGTATAATCCATCGTGCTGTGCATTAACAACGCTAAATATCAAACAAAGATACAATGGAACTACAAATGAAATTGATAAATCAATTACCCCGCACCGATTCTTCACAATTACCCTATACAATAACTTTAATTTTAACAATGTATAACAATAAATAAGCAACATATGAATCAATAAATACATACCAAATGAACAGTAACAATATAATAAATGTATGAATACAATGTTTAACAATAAATAATTAACATTATGATAAATCTATAGATATTATAACAAATAAACAATAACAACGAGATAAATCTACAGATATTATAACAAATAAATAATAACAACGATATAAGACTATAAATTTATAACAAGTACAGTAAAAGTGAATTACAGAAAACGTATGCTTCATTCAATAATAAATACAAAAGTATATGATAGAAAAGATAATAAATAAATGGGGCGATTTAAGCAACTCTGCTCTCAATCTGGCACGCTTTCAGTGACATAAGTTAATGCTTTCATTTTTAATTTAGGCTTTCTCTCAAAAAATAATTCATTGCCATAATAGGCTATGAACTTGTTAAAAAGTGTTGGGCCCATGTAGCAGAACTGGCATCTAGAGGAAACCGAACCAAAAAGAGGCAATTCAAGTTGATAAAACCTGGAACTGCGTGTTGTTCTATTTACGGCTTTGATTTTATGGTGCTCTAAATATTTATGTACATGCATTAACAAGCAAAACCTATACAGCTGGTCAAAATTTAATATATTATGTTCTTTAAAAATATGGCTGATTCGGTTTGTTCTTTGTAAACCAAACATTATGCGCAATGCGTGTCTTTGCGTCATTATTATTGGATTTAGAATAGTTTTAAATGTTCCACGTGTGTGTGTGTGTGTGTGTGTGTGTGTGTGTGTTCTTGATTAGGAAAAGTTATCCAAATAACTATGCAACCAAAAAACTCAAGTAGGAGTATATCACAAAGACTATAAATATTTATTTGATTTTCGAAGTTATAAAAGCCCAGACAAGGAATAAAACTCCACTATCGTGTCATAGATATAATGATTTCGTGTGTGTATATGTTCAAAAAAACCTTCATGGAGATTGAGGATGCAGACGCTGCAAGAAATTATGTGTTGTGGAGATGCAAATGTTGACAACAATCATCTCTAACTCTAAATTTTTAATGACAAATAACTGATTACCTTTATTGTCAATTCATCAATCCAATGCGTGGTTAGTTATGGACAATTGTTTAGCTTAGTTAATGTTTTGTAGAATATGGATTACTAAATTTAAGTTAAAGCCCGTAGCATCATTTACTATAAATCAGATACTTACGCAAAGTATGTTCGACGGGCGGACTCATGTAGGACGCTTGTTTTATTTACCAAGTTAACTAGCAGTTACCCGCGGCCCCGCGCTAATCTTCATCTGTATGAGTACTTACGGTTTGAGTGAATTATATTTCCGCTGCCAATTTTGATTTTACCTACTTCTCACGTTCAAGAAATGTATTAAAACTGCGTTTCCATGGTAATTGTAATTTAACAATATTTGTTTCAACGGCTGAGATTTCCGTCTTTCCGATTAACAAATATAGAAAGCTTTTGCCAAAAGACTAGCAAGTTATTTTTCATAACATACTATAAAGGGAAAGTCAAATTTAGACTACATGTCTCTTATATCTGCACTGCTAGCAGTTACCCGCTCTTTTGTACGTAATTTAGTAGGCTATGCAAGTGCATGACCACTGATGGGTCGAGTGAACTCGATTTCCGACACCATCGTTGAGTTTGCCTTGTTGCCTCGATGAAGAATTAGATTAATATTCTATAACTTTAGACCAGTAAGATGTAGCCCGAAGGGTTTTCAAAATAAGAATACGTATATATTTATCCCAGAGACTGTTAGAATGTACATGTAAAATTTCGGTACAATCGGTTAAATAGTGTATTCATTAAATTGAAACAAAAATGCAAAGGCACATTAACATTTATAATTTTATTACGAAGTATCGAATTTAAAAAAATCCCTATCTCTGTTTTTCACGTATAAAGTAGCTGATAATCATTTCCATTTAGTACGGTATTGACCAGAAAGAAGACATTGCTTATAAGCTAATGGCAAGTCTATACTTTGTCTACGGAATTCCGGTCCCTAGAGTCAGAAATTTTATTATTGTTTTCCAAATTCTCTCTATTTGATTCAATCATTCTAAATTCAACCATTGTTAATTTAAACTCATCTTTTTATTATTAAAATTCCTATTGTTTAGTTATGGTAATATACTATTTTCTCTATTATATCCTTAGCTTAATGTTTATACATTTCCAATTACATTTCAAAATACTTACCAATAATCTAATAAAACATAAATTGAATAAGCGTAATTATACGTATAAAATATAACCATACGTTTCATATCATTTTATAACCTATTTATCCACTCACAGTTTTAATATTCTATCATTTGAGTAGCCTTTGCAAAAAGTTTCTAAATAATTCCTCGGACACACGCTTATTAAATAGTTTATTATTCGCTGTGAGACGTTATCTCATTACAGTGTCAAGAACGTAAACGCATTATGCGACTGAGTTATGGGTAAAAGTTATAACTAACTTTGCAGATTACTTTAGAGAAAGGCGTTGTTAACTCGTATCAAAGAGATCATACATTTCGCCTCCTAAACAATATTATTTTGCTTCATTACATTAATAAAAGTATTATTGTACCACAATTTAGCTTCTTATTTATACAGTTATGATCAGCTTTTGTAATCTGTTTAGTGCGTTTGAACAGTCTTGAATTGCCTTATATTTTTTACACAATACAGGGTGTCTCATTTTAGCTGCCCAAAAGTTTACCATGTTATTCAATAAGCCAAAACAAATCATTTTTGTCATATAATGTATAGTCCTATCTTATTTCGTTTTCCTTCTGTACGTCTGTTTGTTGTTTTTTATAAAATATGTTATATCTCTGCAACGGTTTGAGATATTAAATTTAAAATGTGTAGGTTTGTTTATTATATCAGTCTACATGTTAAATAAAGTGTTAAATTTTACCACAACTAATTTTTACGTTAGATTAACTTAAGACGTTCATCCATGTGTTTCCTACTCCTTTTAACTGAACGGGGATCCTTTCTATCCTAACTTTTTCGAATTTTGTGATCCCATACATGTCACACCGGCTCCGCTATCAATTCCTAAAGTAATCATCTGAACATTATCAACTTGTAGCTATACAAAGAACGTATTTAAATTCCACACAGAATTCATCTTTTGAATAATTTAAAAATAACTAGGTTCATGATTTGCCTCACCTTTTTTCTAATTGCTTATACCTTCAGATTCCTACCGACTTTATTAAAAAAAATTTTAAACCAGAGTTATAGAAAGAATTATTTTGAGCCGCTCATCTTTCCATCGAATGCGTTCTATGATACTTGTAGCGGGAAAAAACAATAGAAGTAAAATATGTATTAATTGATGGTTGTCGAACTGCGCTTCTCTTTCCCCAAGATTCTCGTCAACTAGCCGACTTGACCTTAACATGCCTCTGAATAACGTATCATCCGAACTGCCTTGTTCAATGTTAATCATTCCAGGTGTTGAAGATATTTAGAAAAACTTCTATTCAAGAACTATAACTAGCTTTAGTAAGATCGTCTTCGTCATTATAAATACAGCTCTGACATTTCATACAATCCAAATACAACGATCTTACATCCTATGCAGCTCATGAATGTAACAGTCCAATTTCTCACTTTCAAATTTGTTTCTTTGCAAAAACATTATTCTATGAGTTTTACCTTTGACAGGCGATTTTAATACAAAGGAGTGTTGAGGTCTTAGCTCATTGTCGCCATCTTTAGCAGCCTGAAAGCTGTTTACTCTGTCTCATTGCGTCATTAAACATTCAAGATTTCTTTCAAGTCTCTTTGCTCTAAGCTGTAGGTGGTTGTCTTCAGTGGTTTTCCTTTAATTATCACAGCATAATGGGGAATAAAACATCTTTAGACTATCAAATGTCATAATAACAATACAATGTAAATTAAGTAAAATAACATCTGTGTGATGTCAAATATTTGGTATGTTCGCGAGGTTTTAAAAAGTGATTATTGCTGTATTAAACCTAAGAAACAATTTTTGTTAAGTGTTTAAGTTTGTTGAACTTTGCAGTTTTTCTACTGACGATTCATTTCTAATTAACGATAAAAGTACATATATAGGTGTTTGCTCCACAAGAAAGCTTGACCACGACTGAAACTGACCTTAAGGTATGCATGAGACAAAAAAATTCGTTTAAAGTTCATTGCTACAGATGACAAACCCCAAACAGTCTACGGCTTAATGAACTATTTTGCAGAATAAAAAGGCTTCTGACTTACCATCCAAAAGATTAAGGTGAATTTATGTTCGTGTTCGAATATTAGATTGAGGTATATGATACGTCTGGACACTGAACACCCACCCCTTGAAAACCAATTGTGTATGTACACTATATCTTGGGTAATAAGCTTGCAGCGTATTGTACCCTTTAGAAATCTCCAGCCTCTGAAACCACTTTTGTATTTGAGTTCACTGCTAACGCTTACTAGGTTTATCTGGCTCCAGCGGGAAAAAATCTATTTTGACTTCCTCCTTAACTTATGGTATACATTAACTTCTATACTCCTGCATGGTGATTCTGAATGTGCTAGTGGCTCCTGTATCAGAACTTATCTACAGTTTTAAAAATTGTCTAAAATATGGTTTTCTCCAAATCATCTTATTGAGTCTTTTAACCAATTTTACCCAACCATCCACAAGATTAGGTTGTAAAACACTGCAGTCTAGATTTATAACTGCTTCTTAAAATAAAATAATATTTAACAAAATAATCATAACTATTTAGAAACAATTTCGCTCTTTATATTATTTTTATATCTTTATACAATTCAGCCCACACCTAGAATTAGGTATAATGGTTAATAATAATACCCCTTCTAGTACTGTTAGACGAACGATATATTATGAAAAGCTGTCAGATTTCAATATCAAACTTGAGACGTTTAGTCTTCACAACACTGTGGTACAAAAACTATCAAAGTTGATATGTAAATATCCTCTTAACACATTCAAATGTTTAGAACTCATTCCATTATCTTGAAATCTTCTACTTAATAAATTGTTATAATCGTAAACCTTTGCTTATAAATAACTGGATTTTATTTAATGATAACGGTTTAGAAAATATGGTTGTAAACAAATTTACATAAATAGTTTTAATTGTATGCTTTTAAAACTTTAAAAGTCCACATTTCTGAAAATTTAAGAGTTATAAATGACACTTAAGTTAAATTTTAAGTCGTCATTTGCAAAAGTAAAACTAAGGTGCATTATTAGTTACATTATTAATTGCACAACACTGATAGGGCAATATATTATTTTAAGCTTCTTAATATAATAATTTAAAACGTTTAAAAAGTCCATAATATTGGATCTTAATATTAATCATAATATAAGTAATAAATTTTAGACTTTTATAACTTTAAACGGCCATCTTAAGTCTTAAGGGGTATAAGATGTACCGAATGACGATAACACATGGGGGTGGTGACTTCTGAGGTCGTATTAATAAATACTAGAATTGCAAAGTTTACTTATAAGTTCAATTGAATCAGCGAAACTTACAAGCACCACTTTTAGTTGGTAAATTAAATGTATACCTTACCACGTTGCTGCCAATTAGATTACAAGAACTAAAAATGTATATCTGATAGGTGGGCCTAAAATATCCAATGTTCTATGGAATTATGCGTACGATGTTTTACTTTATAAAACATTAAGACTTTACTTTACTTCCCTTCGCAATGTGTAGACTCACAACCCGGGCGTCGGCGTCTTGGCACGAGACATTGAAGCTGTAGTCTAAGAAGGGTTATTTCTAGTCGGTACTTACTAGAAGAGGAGTAGAAGTTGTGAAAGTGGTAGCCATCTACTCAAATAATACGTGAGATACGTGAGCTCGCCTAAAACAAATTCGCGAAAGGTATTAGCCATTAATGAGAAAAAAACTTATTACAACAACGTGCTCGTCAGAAGGACGACGCCACAACTTGTATCTATTTCAATCAAGCAAATAAAAGATCTTCAAGGATAAGTTTACTTTACTATTTACAATTTTACTTTACGTTACATTCATTTTTATATGTTTGGCATCAAAGGGCTAATTTAATAATACGGAAATATAAATTTTACTTACGGACAACGCGCGCGAGGTCAAATCGGTCACGTAGTTGGGCTGCTACAAAGGGTTAGAATAAAATATTCATACGCGTGCCAATTAGGTAGTTACTCCGCCGATTATTTAGTTCCGGAATTGGATAAAAA
Organism: Homalodisca vitripennis; assembly: GCF_021130785.1. NCBI lineage: Eukaryota > Metazoa > Arthropoda > Insecta > Hemiptera > Cicadellidae > Homalodisca > Homalodisca vitripennis. Next base: position 15,843,332 of record NC_060211.1, read on the forward strand.
ATAATATTAAATTATACTGGCTGACTAGGTTGTGAAATTTACATTATATAAAATCTAACTAACTAACGGTACAAAAGAAATACAGAATACAAGTTGATTTGAATTATCTAATTTATTTCTTTAAAAAAGGATCGTTTTGGATGTATTTTGGTAACTAGTAGAGATATAGATTTGCGAAAATGTGAATAGCTGCCATTTTGTAACTTTTTCTGGTTAAGACTGGCTAACGAACCAGTTATATTAAACGCACGTCAGTTTTCATGTATATAAGCTCGCATGAGCATCAAATAAGCACATATATACTAACATATTATATATATATATATATATATATATATATATATATATATATATATATGACATTTTGGATTATAGTGGGTTATTTAATTTTATTCTTGCTGGAATAATTTACTGTCTGTCTGTCTATCAGCCCGTCTGTCCGCTCGACATTTCGACTCCGAACTGACCTATAAACATTTTTTAATTAAATGTTGCTTCATTTCTGTAAAAGTGTGTTTCATTACGACGCATGTAACTTCACGGGATTTGCCTGAGCGTCAGCAACATTTTTTTTTCAATTAGTAACCATCATGGAAATGATAATATTGCCGAATAATGAAAGTTGAATGCAACCATATGATACTTTAACATGTGACATAATAACACAAGTTGTTTATCCGTGGTTCAAAAATTAAAGTATATTTTAAATGCGGTCACATGATTTTATTTCAGCGCACAGTTAAATTGTATTAACCTTATTAGCGTACCGAAACTTTAAATATTTAAATACTGCTATAAAAATAAACTCAATGAAAGAAGTAAATATATCTGGTGGCTAGATATCTTGAAAAAACCATATGTATACATTAAATTTAGCAAAACACTTATTTCATAGATAAAGGGATTTCTATGATCTATTCACCCTCCAACTATAGAATTCGTCTAAGTGTCCATCAGTAGGTTAACGCAATTTCGTTTTTATCTGCTGGATTGATAAAATACTTCTTTTCTTTATTATTTTATATCCATCTGTCCGCAGGATATCTCGAGAATGACATAAGCAATAAACCACATTTTGCATGCACCCACAGCCTGTTACACAACACGTGGTGGAGAGTACTCCTACCTTGTGTAACAATATAAACTAACCATATACACACACAGTAACGAATACTAATAATTGAGAACCAAAACACAGGTACGCTGTACGCGGTACAAAATAACTGTTACTGATCAAATGAACCAGTTACAAGTTTCTCCTGTTGTTAAAATTAGCAGGTACACACAATACAACGACTCTGAGGGGCTGTTGAAAGTTAAGTTTGCGCTTTGCAAAAGTTAGACCCCCAGTAGCGTATCTTTTCCTAAATTCGATTATAACTTTGCACGTTAAGTGGAATAGTGCATAATGATGTAAAGAACTGTTTCTAATAGTTCCAAAGTTCCATTTTACATAATTATCATAGTAAGTTACATTCATTAGATAGTCGCAATATAAAACCGTGTTAAGTGCATTTGAATAAAACAAGTTAAAAAGAACTAACATTCTTTGTACAATAAGATATTTATTACAAATGTAATATATATGAAAATGATCTTTACTAATCTGTCTAAACTATTAGAACATCCATAGTGTTGAAAGAACTTAGCTATGGGGGGAAGAATTGTTCTAACGTGAATTTAGCTCCATTTCACCTTCCGCTTAGTGTAGCGTTTGAAGTCACACTGTCACAGACGAATTTTGGAATCTGGATTTCACTCTCCTTTGAAGAAAACCAAAGAAAGTTGGCGGCAAAGACGTTATAAACTATTACTATTAACATCTTTTCTACATCAGGAGCACATAAGCAAAAGGGGATTGTCTGGTTTACTGCTTTGTTTTCTTGATGGAAGTGAGTTGGTTTTAATGGAAAAGACATTTTTCATACCTCCATATTTAATTTATTTAAAAGGACTGATGATGCCTTAACCGAAGAAAGCGATTTTTAAATAAATTAAATGTGGAAGTATGAAAAATGTCTTTTCAATTAAAATTGTCTGGTTTAATCAATAGTCTTCCACCCGTCTCCTACCCTTCTACGTGTAAAGATGGACGCAATGCAATAAGAACTCAGCTTTTACACCTTGTGAACAAAGAGACACATTCAGTAGTATCATCTGCAGATTTCTTGTTTTGTTATGAAAACATAAGCTTCATTTACTGCCGTTAGTTAAAACTGGTGTTGGGCTTGAATTACAATAAAGTTAGATTTATAGGTGCAGTATAGATGTAACAAGTTATTGCTTTGCCTGTAACCTTTTGGGATTTATGAAGCCAGTGTGGGAATTTTTTACACCTTGTACGATCTATTACAGTACACGACGATTAATTAAGTTATTGAGTATTATGTTAACCTTTCATATCCTAAGATTCGCAATTTTAATATCTCTGGCATAATAGTATGCTATCATGTATGACGTTTTCTATACATCTAAAACCTTGTCTTCGCAATAAATATGTTATTGATTGATTGAATGATCATAGTAAACAATATAAAAATAATGATTTTGTAATTTAATACTTAAATATCAAGTCTACATCAATTCCTGGCTTTGCTAAAATTACTTTCAAATCCAGCTAGTAAATGGGTAGCTAAAATATTTAACAATAAAAACAATTTTAAAAAAAAAAAAAACTGCGGCAATATTTTCAGAGAGAAAATCATTTTATAAACAAATATAAAAGGTGAAAGTAATATCCGTGTATTCAACTTAGAATTGAACATGCGAGTCACTTGTAAGTTCATGTTTCAATCAAACCCACCTGGGCTCTGTTTTGTTTGTCAAGAAGCATACGTTATGTCGACAAGCCACTATACGTCAAAGACAGACCGGTATTTCTCACAACATGTACCGCTATTGTTACAAAACACGCAACACTGTTTCATAGCAGCTGACTGCATTGAAATGATTAAGATCTTTACGACCCGGGTTTCTATTTATTTAACAAAAACATAATAGTGTTTTGTGTACACTAAACTATTCACTTTCCATTTTTTTATAGTTAATAACGACGTATAAAATATTGTGATTTCAACCCATGTTAGTGTACGTAATGTCAATCACATAATTTAATCCGTTCCTTTTTGCACCTAATCATCTTTCTTTTCATACGCAATATTTTAAAGGTTTCTTGGAACACTCATACTACGCTTATGTTTAACTATATATCACTTAAGTCAATAGCCGTGTATTTCTATATGTCACTTAGTGGAATGTATAGCAGTGACAAATGCTATTATTATAAATAACATGCAGTTTCTACGATTCGATCATTATCATGATGTATGTTTATTCTACTATTAGGTTGATTACAACTACCGCTTACAGGACGAGTGTAAGGAAGCCGATTGTGGTCGTCGTGCACTGATAAACAACAATGTTACACTTCTAGTCCACTACAGCTCTCTACAGTTGTAACTCAGCAGTAAACCTTTGTTTGCGAACCGTACCCATTGTAACTGTCTCCTCTCTGGAACCACTGCGATTAACATTTACACGACCTCTGATACTGATAATTTAGCAGCTAATACCTACTCTACACTTCATATCGCTGTACTAGAACATAAGTAAGAAGCCACAGTAAACATTAATATATTAGGGTTTGTAAAAAGGAAAACACAGAGAGCTCTCTTGAGGCTAAGTTACTTTTGGTTTAGTAAGTTCGGGCAAAAAAAGTTGTCAATTAACTTATTATGCAGGTAGCTTATTATGTTTAAGAAACCTTCGTTTATATTCAGTAAAGAATTGTTTGATATGAAATGGTGTATACACTAGTCCATAAATCTAACGAAGGGTGAGGGTTGCTTTAAGAACTGCTTGAAACTGGATTATCATTAGTTGGTAGAAAAAGTAAACGAAATAGTAGAAAAGTGTACAAACAGGTAAAACATATCTAGGTAAGACATTTTACTGTGGGAATAGTATTGGGCCATCTCCTTTGACAAAAATAGTGTTAAAGAACAGAAAATCGATCATTTGATTCATTTCTGCTGGAAAATTTACATAACTAATCTTATGATCTATGAATATAACTTGCTATGGACATTTAAAACCACAAAAACATGTTATGCAATTGATCATCACTTAAAAGTAGGTCATAAAACATCTACTTTCAAATAGATGAAAACCTACCTGAATATAGGTAGCTTTTCAATCTTTGAAGAGCAATGGTTTCCAAATGATTTCATTTGTTCTTTGTTTGAAGGTTATTTTTGACGATGGAAGGATTGTGAAGGAAACAGGATTTTTCCGGACATATGCCATCGTTCAGTGAAACAAGAAATCAATAACACTACGTTTCGAGATCTGCAATCTGATCTCTTCTTCAGGTAAAGAACTAAACTAAGACATAATTACAAACTAGGTTAAAATAAACATATCTTACCAAAGCGTTGTAGCACGTCTAAGTCAGGAATCACAACCTACATAAGTGCATGTTTATAGTTAGTGAAGTTGACAAACAACATGTTGGTTGTGATTCCTGACAGGCGTCCCACACCGCTTTGGTAAGATTTGTTTATTTTAACCTAGTTTGTAATTATGTTAGGTTAGTTCTTTACCTGAAGAAGAGATCAGATTGCAGATCTCGAAACGTAGTGTTACTGATTTCTTGTTTCACTGAACGATGGCAAATGTCCGGAAAAATCCCGATTTCATTTGGTTTCCAATTTAACCTGTTTATTGATGACATATATGAGGTTATTGTGTAAAAGCGTTTATAAATATAAAATTGTTTTTTTCTAATCAAACCATAGTTGTTATATCCATGGATTTCTTGAAACACCGTTTGTGGTGTAAACAAAGGATCTTGACACAAAACAAAGAAATGCCAATTTATATTTTAGTAGAGAAGAAAAATATTGCCTTATGAGACTACAGATGATAACATTACTTTGAGTTATTTTCAATTAGGAACAAATCTTGGTCGTTTGTGTACTTAAATATTTCTCTTTCCTTTGAACATCAAATTATTCACATGTGCACACAACAAACTTTTGACCCTTTTATATCGTGTCTCTAGGAGTGGTTTCTCTAACCAATACCTTGTTATTCTGTATAAATTGTTATTAGACTCGCTCCTGGAGGACAGGAAACCTTTTTATTGGTTACAAATTAGAGGCAATAGAGTATCCAGAGGGAATGAAGTAGGCAGAATTACGCTTGGCTATAGGTTTCTGAATGTTTGTGTATCTGATCTGGAGTATTATCTGAACCCCTGTCCTTATCTTGGGGACCTTATCTCATCTGACCATTATAGGTATTACAATCTGATTGAGTTCTGTCTTCATAAAATTACGACAGAGCTGCTTGCACGTCATCATTGTATGATAGTTCATAAGGAAAATTATCCTTGTTAGCATTCAGCAATATTTTGGTACTTTGCCCTACTTGAATTTGCTACTTCACTCTGAGCTTGGTTAGATTCAAGAATTAGTGAGGAAGGAGACTTCCCCTTTCCTCGATCCTTCCAACATAAATAACTTTTCCCCTGTATTCATATATAAAATAAATATTGTTCATGCCCTCTTTTACTTAAACTTCCTAAAATATTTAATACTACTCAATAGCTTTAATATGTGCCTTATAGGTGCCTTTATATGTACTTTTTTAATTATATCTACTCGTAGATTTTGGATTTTTTGTGAATTTGAAATTGTAACTTTTGCTTCGTCGTGTTTTTTTATCATAGTTTATAATTTGACGTTAAAAGTTCATAAAATTATTTGTTTCAGTTATTTAGTTGTCATGAAATGTTAGGTATTGCTTTAATATTATTACATTTCTATTTTAGGCAAATTTTAATTTTTTATTTAAGTATATTGGATAAAATCATCAAGTTCAGAGACGCAAAACCTCTTCATATAATGATACTGAACAGATTTCGTAAATTCAGGTTTCATCGACTTCAAAATCAAAAATTTAACCTACAAAAATACTTTGTTTAGCATGGAATAAAGCCGTGTCCCAATACAAAATTCTCTACAAAACGTAACTCTTCTATTATAACATTGTAAATAGTCACTCATCCGTTTACACCTGATTACCGACTGTTTGCATATTTAAAACCAATTTCACATTGATTATACGAAACCTGCTGTTTTGGCTTTAATAACAGAATATGATTTGGCAATAGTAACAAACCCTAATAATTATTACCTTGACGAATATATAGTGTGGTCCGAAAGGAAAGGAAAACATTTAACTTGTGATTTTAGACACACATACAAGACCAAAAGTTCTTATAAACATATTTTTCGAAATGCTTCGTTAATTAGATAAGGCTAGCAAAACATTACGCCTAATTTAAATTCCGAGGATTACATAAAACCGGACATAAACTGCTACAAAGGTACTTACAGTTACAATTGTACGGTAATACAATTTTTATTTTTTCAAATGAATTTCATCCTGAAAAATTGTATTAAACTACGCTCTAGAACTGTGTCTCTTATTTTGTAAAGACCTTAATTAATAACAAAACTTTACTGTCAAAACCAGGTTTTTTAGTGCTATAATATCGTTAAATGGCTGACAAATGTGTAGAATCCAATTTAAGAAGAAGAATTTAATCCTGAAAAAAATTGATGTAAATAAAGTTAATAGCAAACAAATTTATTTTTAATTCATAAACTTAAATTTTAAGTTCTGAGATATAGTGTTATAACTTTTTCAGGACATTTGAAACGATCAAATGTTTGTCTTAATTACGATTTAACGTTTTCAATCCGGTTTCATTTCATCCTGGGATTTGAAATCTGGGCGAAATCATTTGCTAGTGTAATCTCAGTTACGAGGTATTTACAGACATATGTTTTAATGAACTCTTTGTCCTATATTAATTTCTAAAATAACATTTTAAAATGTTATCCTTTCCTCACGGACCACCCTGTATGTGCTACTTCTCAAGAGATGCTGTCCTACCCGGGTCAAACAGATTGGCATAATAGTTCTGATGTAGTTTTATAAACTAAAATGTTAAGTAATACTGCACAAAACACAAATATCATCGTTAAGTAATACTGCACAAAACACAAATATCATCGTTAAGTAATACTGCACAAAACACAAATATCATCGTTAAGTAATACTGCACAAAACACAAATATCATCGTTAAGTAATACTGCACAAAACACAAATATCATCGTTAAGTAATAGTGCACAAAACACAAATATCATCGTTAAGTAATACTGCACAAAACACAAATATCATCATATCTTGGGACCTGGCCAAATTACCGTTTCTTTGCATCTATGCGTATCTTCACACTTATAACATGTACAGAAAGATGTATAATATTAGGAGCTCTGTTTAATTAGTATAAGAATTTATTTAAATTTTTAGATTAATTTGGTTTATATTAGTATTTTCTATCTAATAATGAGCAGTTTGCGCTACGATGAAGTATAATGATAATAAAGTAATTGCTCCCCGTTGGGCTAAAATTTTAATTATCTATGTACTTTAATTACTTTATTATATTTAATATTCAAATTAACTGCACATATTCAATGTTGTCAATTCAAACAATAATATAATTTGTTTGTGGATAAATCTGCTTTTTAATGCATGTTTTAAATTATTAATGTTCTATAAGGATCACATAAAAATAATTACAATAATCGTACTATAAGAGCATTAATATTTGGTAAAATGTTTTTTTTTAAACAAAACCTTTAAATTTTATCTACTTCTAAGATCGGTAAACGTAGATCCCTGCATGTTTCTTCGATTTGAATGTTCCTTTCATATTTAGTATTAATATACACAACAGAAATAATTTAAATACACAATCGCCTGGTATACAAACACTGCTCTTTCAGGATAAATAGGTTGCAGTTGCTCCGATACTAAATTTGTATAGTTTAACAGCACGTCTTGCAACATTGTACCCATTTTCATGAGTATACACTTAGTTGCGGTGCTGTAATATTCAACACATCTCTCCAGCTTGTCGCAGTCCATTATTGTATACCTCCACACTTCCTGCCGTTTCTCCTTCCTCCAACCTTACAATATCAGGTCAGGGTATATTTGAAAACTGGCATGTGAAATTTCGTAGTATGCCTATGTACACTTAAAGCGTAAATACACTGTCAGTTCAAATTCAGAATCAAACTATCGGTCATATTGATAAGCTTCAAGATTACTTATCAACTTCTCATTATTTTAATATAAATAGTTCGGCCCGTATGTTGTTATAAGTAGAGTTTTAAAGTTAAGTCTGTTATAAACTAACCCGTCCTGTACAAAGAGCATTATAAAGCTTATTTTACAGAATAGTAAAACCAGTGCAATCTCAAATTAATTATTAAATATTTTAAACTTAAACTTGTGCAAGACATTTGTGAGCTTCAGGTTCTTTAAAATGCGACTAAATCCTTTCTACACTGTGTAATAAACACACTAACAAACTGTGATAAGAATACAGGCTTTTTTTTTGGAAACATCATGATGGTATGGAATTATGTAAGTCTGTGGGTCAAGTACTGAATTGTAAATACATACGTTTGAATAAATTTAAACCCGTATAGAATCGCTTAAACGATTTTAGAATAATAACAAGTTGTGGACTTAGTTTGATTGGCAATGATACTACAAAAAATTACCATTGTTTGAATAAAAATATATAAATTAACATTAAACATGTGAAAGTAAAAAAAAAAAAATTGAATGAGTTATCCTTTAACAGATATTAGGTCAAATAAAAAGAAATACATATATTTTAATGTACGTACATTAATTAAAAATAACAGTTTTTTTTATATATAGAGTTTTAAATTAGTAGTTCCACTGCTACAAACACAAAAAATGTTTTAAAATCCATTTAGACTAACCAAAATTTAAAACATTCAGATAAATTTACTACACTAAATGATACTAACTTAATAAAATTTTAAGTATTGTTTTCGGAAAGTATTGTTTTGGTATTGTCGTCAAAACATAGGGATTGTAATCTGAAAATTTAAGTTATCCCCTTCTACCCTCTCTGAAAAAGGGAGGAAAATTGTTTTCCCCACAAAAAACCCACAACATTATTTTAATAAGTATTTTGAAATATGTACATTGATATCTCAATTTGTTTGGAAATATATCGAGGCGCATCAGGACTTAATATACACCCTGTGTGATTAGCAATATAGTTAATGGAATAGTATTGTTCTCGTTTTTTCCAGAGTGTGTGGGGAACTTTGTCAGGGATTACTGAATAAACTATTTAAAATCTCATTTTAAAGACGCATTTCCGTATTTGAATCGGCATTACATATGAAAATTTCCTGTTTCTAAAATATTTTAAATCTGAGATTCTAGTTACAGACGGTGCCAGTATTACTGTAGTTATATTCATACTTAGAGTACTACCAACTATCACGTTTTTTTATCCAAAGGCTAAATTCTACATTTCTGGTGAAGTAAAAGTTAGCCATGGCTTAGAGTTGATACCTAAAGAATACCAACAAAAGTACACGAATTGTTAACTGAATGATATTACAAATAATCTCGAATGTAATTTTACATTAAGTACATACATTTATATTATTATGGTCTGGTCATTCAAGCTCTATAACTATGTAGTTCAGAAACGAAATTTTAGTAACACACAATATAAAATGTACATCGATACCAATGTTAAACAGATAAAGGACTTACCTTGTCTTTGGTGCCTAAATATTGGCAATATTGGACAATATTGTTGGCTATTTCATTTGAATGTTGTAATAACTAAGCTTTCCATAAAGATTCTTATCCCAAATTCTTATACCGTGCATATTAATCGAAAAATATGACATTTTATAATTTTGTTTTGTTATACTCTCAAAATTTCCTAAAACTGTTTCTAAACTAATAATTACCGAACCATAGAAACATTGAGACTAAATAATATAAAATTGAGCACAAATAAAAACAGCTTTGGAATTATCATAACGAGTATAAAACTGAGAAATGTTGGAAGTAACTCGTATTATCTTTATATGTCTTGACGAAGAAACAAGTTCGTTCAGTTTCTTTTCCAAGAATTCACAATGTAACTATCGCAATGCTCATTTGTTCCTTAAAACAAACATGCGTCTTATTAGATACGCTGTTAAATAAAAAAGGTTTTACTATACACATTATTATTGAATATTTAACCGTAAATCCATCATGTGTGTGATAATAAATATTAAACACGATCGTAGTGCTGATTTTCGTACAAGCACAAAAATATAAAAGGTAATTTTATTTATTAAGGACACCTAAATATAAGTTTAGTCTAGGAAAAGTGCGTTAAAATATATTTAGATGAGTTCTTGCCAGTTACAAAAATAATTGCGTTTTAATATTTGCAGGAAATGGCTCTTTTATATGTATTTTACATCAAGTCATAAATATTTTGATAAGTTCAATTTCTTCATCTTATTTAGAACATATCTATGGCTCCTAGCATCAACTTTAAAACTCATCCATTACTTTTTTTAAGATAAAGAAAATAAATATCGTTATTTTCAACTTTTCTACTGCCTAGGCCTTTCTATGTGAACTACAAATAAAACTTTCTATGGAAATAAATGTTTTTTTTCATTAGTAAAAGAGTTCTTTTTTATTACATTTGCACATTTTACATCATAAAAGTGAGGTTCTAAAGTAGCACTAAAATATATTAATTATAAACGAAATTAATAATACAAATAATTATTGGTAATGCTTGTAAAACGCAATTTCTTTCGCTCAAGATATTTATTTCCAGTATTAAACAACAATTATGCAAATAGTAGTATTATAGTTTAAGTCATGTAAGGTTAAAATTAAACTTACTTTAATGTCCTTCCTGAAAATAAAGCTGCACTCTAAAGATCTTCTGAAAACGTATTATGTGTCCGTGCTGGCATACGTTTCTATGATAGATACAAGTATATTATAGCAAGCTTAGTTAAGTTTGTCTAGCTTAATGGGATATAGATAAATCTGTATATATTATAGTATATTAAAACTATAATAAAAGAAAACTACTTATTTGAAACCCGTAAGATTAATAATAACAATACTTATTTATCAGCTGGAGTCAAATATTATATAAATTATATATAAAGCTTGCCTTTGCACATTATACAGTTAAGAACTGTTTAGTAAATATAGTTATAATTCAGGTCTTAGCTTAATATAGTAATATAACCATAGGTTTAAGGTACTAAATATATCCTTGTGTAGCAACCCTCATTTTATCTGGATTATGTATGTACAAATAAGTCATTTATCTTTATTTATCTAGTAAATTCTAGGGTAACATTCTAGAAATGAAAAAACTGGGGCGATCTCACTTTACAATTTTTGAACCCAGAAGGGTTCAAATGATCTTACCGGTTTTGTCCGTACTACTCCATCCAGATCGTTTCGTCAGCTTACCTGTAAGAACATACCAGACATTGATAGTGTGTAAAAACATTTTGTAATGTTGGTTAGATGACAACCTTTTAAATAATACCCAGTGTATTCATAATTATATAATTAAACCGAATTGAAAAGAGAACCGTGATTATGGTGTGAATTATAAATAACATTCTCATAATGAACCAATATCAATAGAACAGACAAAGTTCACCAGAAAGATGGATCATGTATATTTTGTCGCGCCCTTGCCCCAATGTGTGTAGGACTGGATGAGAGTAATACATAAAACATGTAAATGCCGCTCCAAAGGACAGTTTGTCACTGTCAGAATGACGTTATCAGAAACTTGGGTGATATCTTCTTTCAACATAAACTTGTAGAATCATTCATATCCCTGTTACAGTAGTAATATTGTATGTATAGCTTCTGTACAAGTTGCATCATGTCGAAACTTTAATAAGTATTATTGGCGATCCAACTGTAGACTATCATATACAAAATATTTACCACTAAAAACCTCTCAATTTTAATTTAAAAAAGTAAGTCTCTAATTCAACTACGTCTAGGATAGTTACAATTTTACCAAGGTTTTATTCCTGATTTAACAACGTTATTATATATTTCAATAAATTCAATACTAGAATACTAAAACACTTACAAATGTGTGATACATATCCTTATTAGTACATATTATATTGTAAAAGTTGAAATTTTTAACGGTGCTATACATGGAAGTAAAGAATGAGAAGCTATTGGATTTCAGATAGATAAAGATATTTACTAGATGAAAGGTATGAATTAAAAACTTTAATATATGTTTTTTAACGTAAATAAAATGAAACAAGTGTCGTTGAATATTACTTAGCATTCTGGTTTAATAGAATATTTACTAAAAATAGAAATCCTTAGGATAAAGAATTGTCAGCACATCTTATACCATTTATTTTATAAATAATAACTAAACAATATTGCAGTTTCTTATCGTGACAGATGGAAGCGTCAGATTAAAATTTTCTGCAAAGCAGTTGATCGTGCTCAAATAGAGAAACATTCTCTCCATTGAAACAACTCCACAAAAAGTTCTGATGAGTTCTGCCGAGATATTCAGATAAACATTTAATCAGTTACTCTTCTGTCTCTGAATTAATTTTACCTCACAGATTCATATAATGCTACTGAAATTCAGTTTAAGCCAAACTATGTGTGGAAGCGACTGAAGCGGAATAGCTTCTTCTCTTATCAAAGTTACCGAACAAAGTTTTTTAAATATATTTTAAATTTTTAAGCTTTTAACTAATGGCTACAGGCATATAGACTTTAAATAAATCTAATTTTCTAAATTATAATTTCAAGTAAATTTCTCTTTCTTTTCTTCTATTTAAGCAGTTATTGTGATTAGGATGATGTATTTTACTTCTGTATTTATATTCAATCAAACAAATTTCTCACAGTTGTTTTACGTTTGATAATATGGATTTAAATTGTGTTATTCAGCAATAAAATTGACCAGCACCCATTATGTGGATTTATATAGTGTTTAGTAAGAATAACACAAGAGAATTGCCATCAGGTTCGGACAAGATGAGCTCCTATCTCAGATATTCAACTCATTTTAGAATTCTCCACATTCCGAACGTTCTATAGGAGTGACTCATATCTGCGCGTTACTTAGGGTTTTAATGAAATGCAAAACCTGCATAATACATATTCATGATGTATTTTCAAATGTACCGTAGTAAATTCTATAGATAAATTAAAATTAAAAAACATTCCTTAATGGCAATAAATAATTATTTTAATCAACAAATATTATTTAAAATAAAATTTCATACACAACATGCTATCTTTTAAAAATATTTAGATATTCCCTTATAATTTCCAACTCTGTCACCCCTGATACAAGGACAAGTTTATTATTAAACGTAATAATAATACGCTAGAGAAATTAATTTATCAAAATAAACTCCACATAATGTGCTTAAAAAAAACTGGAAAGTGAATTTTGAACGTTTTAATCACTTTAATCAACCTCTAAAAATCTAAAGCTTTTGTCAATATGTAAGTAGTGGTTTTTTAGTGTTATAAAATATGACTTCAGAGCTCTGTTCTAATGGACTTGAAATTGTAAACCTATGCTAATTGAAGGAGATACAGAAAAACACCACACGTTTAATCGTAGTACTTCATGGTTCACTATTAATAGCGTTCTCTTACTGTATTTAGAAAGTTCAATTTTGACTTCTTCAATCTCTAGAAATACTCAAGAAATGTATTGTATTTTGCATAGGAATTTATTTAATTATTTTCTATAAGTTTATATATGTAGCATACACATGTTTTAAATCTGCAGTAACAACTAGTCCTTTCTTAAATAAAGGTTTGCAGATATTTCTTTTACTTTATCGGTGCTTGTGTTATAAGGAAATTGTTTTGCTCTCCAATATTTATTGATTCGCTTATCATTAACCAAAACTTGCCTCATCAATTCAACACACTTATTGAGGTTAAGCTTAAATGCTTATTTAAAGGTTCTTATAAGATCTGGGCCTGTTCTTTAAAGGTAACGAGTTCAAATCACAATCACAGATATCAGCTATTACTATAGAATCTATAAAATATTATTGTTAGTTTTATAGTAAAAAATTGTAATGTTAGGAGGAAATTATATAATGTGGTAGTATTATTTTGAACTTTTTAATTTAAAAGACTGTTCACGTGTTACATATTGAAAACTAAATAAAATCTAAAATTAGATATAAAACGGTTTCCACTGAATCATCAATGGTATTATTCTTAAATACGCGTACGTAATGTTTTTAAAGTCCTATTAAAAACCATACGCCGTATTAAACTTTATTAATATCTTAGCATGCTTCTGTCGTTCGTTACTTTTTTCACTTAGTGAATAAAATTGAGCCTTTCCTAATAAGTACTTTTTTCATTTAAAGTCATTGGTACTTTCAATATCATTGTTATTATCTCAATAACTACCTATCATCAACCACCTAGTTGGTTAACACAGATCAAACAGTCTAATAATGTTACTTTCTAATTAATGTTGTTCTGAAAAGTAAATAATTGGCGGAGCTGTGCAGTTTAAAATTACTATTTTGTTCAAATTGCAGAAACATTGTTAAGAAGCTGTTGGTGATGAGTAATATCTAATTACTTATAGATTGCAAATGTTTGTTTTAATGTTGGATATTTTAGTTAATAACATAGAGTGCCATCGCAATCACAAATCATCAGTAATATTGGAAGCTGGGACGTTCAATTTGGGCGATGATAAAGTGAAAGTGGCCGGAAAACTCTAACTGGCGTCACAAATCTGATGCTGTTATTACAACCATTACCTAAACGGTCAACGATCGGTCTGCTGATAAAAAATTTTATTAGTGGAACGCTTAACTTAACGGAACCTAGTAATATTGATGTGGTTTTTGTTGAATAAATAAATTACGGAACTTTCATAAAAATGCACATAACACCCTAATTATTGTTTTTTTTATAAACTTTTATTTGTTTTATAAGGATGCTAAATAAACTAATGTCCATCCAAACTTGAGTTTTTTTATTTCCTCGTTCTTCAGTTCTTCACAGTTTTCTAACGAACTTATCTTGTCTATAACATCAAATAAGATTCTAAAACAACTCAATATCACCTAGAGCAAGCGGTGTTGGCCCAGAGGCCTTTATTTAGTGCGACTAAGTGCAGTATTTTGTCCTGATCAGCAACTTTTACAGGATCAACAACGTTTCAGCTCTTACAGTTATATAAGGAGAAGTTATATATACTCCCAGGTATATATGTCTCTGAGCAACAGCGTTCCTTCAATGCAAACATATTCGCGTCTGGGGTGATGAAAGTAGATGGGAATATTCATACTAATATTGACTGTATAATTGATCTTTATTCGAAGCCTATACATTGTTTGAAACTTTTGCTCTCCTTTCTGCTTAACAGTCTATATGGCAGTTTTATTCTCAGAAGAGTAACACTAAAAAAATAGAGTGGTGGATCGTTCTGCTCGTGATTCCATTCCCCCATAGTTTGACTTTCCACGAACGCGTATAGTGACCTGTTCAAGATAAAGTAGATAATGGTGAACTAGTCTTTCCATTTACTCTTTCACCGTACCTATTTCCATGATTTATTTAGATCCAAACAGTGAATGAATGGATGATTAACTGTTTGATTCCTCTTCCTCAAGTAGGAGAATAACAGATATTTACGAAGTGCCAGAGGACGTAAAGATGATTCAGAGCACTTTACAGTTCAAAGGGTGGGTTCAATCTCAGATAGATGTAAATTTCAACGCCCTATAAGCCGATGTTTTACTCTACTTACCTTAACATAACTGGTAAAGTTTATTCTCAGTTTTCAAACGTTCAAATTGCCTGGTTCTCTAAAAAGAAGAAACTCCGGAGGGAAACATGTTTATAAAAGCTGTGTGCCACTTGTAGTGTATCCGAGACTCCAGCTTACATACTAGATAACATTCCAGAACATCCAATGCGGCCAAAACTAAGTGTCAAGTTGCTATATGCGACACAGTGGTAGAGGGTGGATGCTGTGTCGGTTCGGGTTGTGGTATGTCTTAGTACAACACTGATAAGAGCCGGTGTACACTAAACGTTTTTAGTAATTGAGGCGATGATTTATATTTTATTACCACATAAGTTTGAATATGATTTTATACAATAAGGTTTGAATGCAAAATAACTTGTCCAAGTTTTGTGGAAACTATTTATTTAGATTATCTTTTTCGAATGAACATTAATGTTAACAATAGTATCATAATTTTTTCGTATACAATCATATGGATCGAAATCTGGTTATCACAGAGCGCGTTCGTTAATTGGTTAATTAGGGGAATAACCGCTAGGGCTCGCTAAGATAGATATATGAAATATTTTACTTGTAATATGGTGATCGTCAGAGATGATGGAGTTTTGAAGTTTGGGATGTTTATCTTCCTTTTCTATTTTGGGGATAAATCTTAAAAGGGTTAGAATTGTGTTGGTATTACAGCGTTACATGTCGATATTTCCGTAAGTTTTATTCTTTTTATGAAAATCGTAATGAAGAACACATTTTTTTGGGTTATAGTTATAATGAAAAGAAACTATTTACCTGTACCCTTAATAATTGTAAATTAGGTAATGAACGTAATAAAACTCAAATGTCACATTTATAAAACAGCACGAAAGACAAAGTTGTATACATATCAGCAATATTATAGAGCGATAAGAATAATTTAATTACTTTCCTTAAAAGTATGGAAAGTTTATATAGTAGAACGTTTTCGAATTCTCTTATCGTTGCATATGTGCGAAGATTAATTCTAGAGTAAACAAATTATCTTGAATCTTAAGGTCTAGAGAACTATGAACAGTTCTCTAAAAATGTAATTTCACATTGAAAAATGCGTTAAACTAAAAGCCTCATAAATTTATCTTACTTCAACTAAATGTTTTCAATAATAGAACAGTAAATATAATGTGCCCCACATTATAAACATAAATATTTAAATTAAAACTCAAAGACGATTACATGTCACTTTAAATTAAAAACTGGCTCAGACTTAGATGAGGAAGTGTTTATAACAGTACTATCCAAAGTTTGTTCTAGTTAATCAAAATACAACAATTATTTATTGAATACTTGAACAAGTTTTGTAAATACGGAAACTCATGTAGATGATTAACCAGCCGATATCTCAGTCTAACAGTATCTGATGTTAAGTTATACTCTCATGTAAACTTCGTTAATAAGTTCCTTATTAACCAAGTACAATAGAGTGATTTAATAACCCGATCTATGCTAATTAAAAATTGAATAAATAATTGTATTTATGAATAACCTATTTGTATCACCTCAACTAACTATATATTTGCAGTTTGTACGAACTAAAAGATCTATAATCAAGTTGTTATTATGGATTACAAAAATCAATTGTACGCCTAACCTCATTATGTTAAGAGATTTATGAGAATTTTTTATATAAAGAAATCAAGAATGAGACTGTTATATTGAAATTAGTTGTTGAAAACACTTAGTTCTTATAAAATATCTACCAGTACTACCTGAAATTATAATATAAAGTCCTAACCTTAAATATATATTATTACTAAACTTAAACTTAATACTATAGACTGAATAAATGGTAATTTTATGGGAGCCTTGTCTATGTCAGTAGTATACTAAATACTTTTATATTAA
This sequence comes from Homalodisca vitripennis, assembly GCF_021130785.1. Taxonomy (NCBI): domain Eukaryota; kingdom Metazoa; phylum Arthropoda; class Insecta; order Hemiptera; family Cicadellidae; genus Homalodisca; species Homalodisca vitripennis. Next base: position 15,860,966 of record NC_060211.1, read on the forward strand.
AATGATCCTAACCTACTTTTACACTGTTGTGACTACCCAGGAAAGCACTTTTGATCTCTGGGTTACAGGAAAGGTCGCCCTACGCTACGCTACAGGAAAGACTACTCATTGCACAACACGAGCTATTGACGTCTGGAGGTACAAACCCACCTCACAGACCTATTATTTTCAGGATGTTAAAATAAACCTGAATTCAGCTTGCCACAAACAAAACTCTATTGACTTGCGATTGAATTGAGAGGAAATTGCATACACTATTAACAAAAATGTATCACAGCTTACGGTAAAGAGGATAGTTTCATTGAGAATAAGCTAAATAATTATAAAAAATAATTTAAAGCCATTCCTAAAACCTGTCACATAGCTTACTATAAGAAACTTCAATTCATAGAAAGAAATATCTAATGACTGTGAAGTCACAGGTGGAGCTAATGACGTGCGGTGACTAATGACGTAGTATCACCTTCCTTCCTCGGTTTTACCGTGGGATACCAAACAGATACAGTCATTATCTATTGCTAATGTTCCTACGGGCTACACCATTTTTAATTTATCACATATTATCCTACAAAAGCCAGCCCAATGAAAATGGTAGACATTTAAATGTTAAAATAAATAAAAAATAACCTTATTAAAAATATTATACAAAGTAAAATTAATTAATCTGTAATTTTCTTTATACGTGCAGTTTATACAAACTGCTTACAATATTTAAATGCATGTGCGCAATAATACATTTATTTTAAATTCGTTTCTCAAATATTACATCACATTAGGCGTGAGTATGGAAATGACAAACTTACAGTAATATTAATCAAAAATTAGAATCATTCATGAACTAGAGAGGTATTGTGTATAACTAGTCTAAAAAAACTACTTGACTTATACATTTATCTAAGTTGTGGAAATATCTCACTTTGCTTTCAGTGAATGTGTCAAACTGTAGTTTGGAGTTCTGTATGAGTTCTTACTGACGCGTTTGTCTTTTGTGGGCGCTCCAGATACCGCTCCTTTGGCTGTAGATGTATAAATTGCTAACTGTGTGAACGGTTATGTTACCGTGCTGTAGATATCCCGGGTAGCAACCAATATATCGTACAGCATTTGTGATCCAGTGAAAATTTCATACGATGGAAACTTCACTACAGTAAGACTTTTTATCCTTTCTCTATTTGTTGAGGACACGTTTTTTACTCCTTTGTTTGAAACTTTCTCAATAATCTTAGTTTGTTTACGATTATTTTTCTAAATTTTAAATAATTGTAATATAAAATTTAGTTTCATAGTCCGTACAGATATACATAACATTTTTATTCACTTTATGTAAGTTATTTACTCTGTGCCATTGCATAAACGCTTCAAAATATATGTTCATTTACGTTATAGGGTACAAATTTTTTGGTTAAAAATTCAGGAAAGAGGTTTTACAAGTTTACAGGGATGTGAGACTGAATCTGACAGTGTAAATCTGACCTAACGGATTTAATATATTAAACAACACAATGCGGTAGCGGTTTGAGCGCGCTTCGCGTAAACATTGAATACCGCCATAAGCCCGCGAGCGTTCCGTTTCCTTTCTTTGTTTGTATGTAACTGATATAAACAGCTAAAGAAAATGTATCCAAACCTCAAGTTTACAGTTATTGTTTTAATGAATTCTACTGACATTAGTGGACGTATTCAATTATATCTAGACTTGATAGTGATTTTGTTAAGGTTGTAATCTCCTAATTGTCGTTGAAATCAAAAATTGGAATTTTCAAAACGTCGTTATGACTATTCGTGGTTGTTACATCAAATTTAAGAATTTTATAATGAGAAGTTTGAGAGGACGTGCGTTAGTTCTGTGATGGATGTATCTACTATACTATGTGGCTGTACCCATTTACCACGCTACTATGTGTATCGGTAAATGAGAGTAATCGTGTCCGGTAATTATACTATTCTACAGTTTCCAGTGTAACAAGAAGCAAACTACTACACTATGTGGCTGTACCCATTTACCACGCTACTATGTGTATCGGTAAATATGAGTAATCGTGTCCGGTAATTATAATATTTTACAGTTTCCAGTTTAATAAGAAGCAAATTACTACGTTATTCCGGTATCTTATTACTCGTGGTTGAGTGTTGCTTTAAAAATAGTACGCCACGAAAATTACAGATCGTAATAATACTGTAATATTACTGGTGTATTCACATAACTTTTATGTTAAGCAATATTATTCCCTGTATTTGTTAGTTGGTTTTATATTTTTAGCACTTTAGTGAATTATAAATTGGCTTTTGGATTACAAAACACTTTACTTATATTTTTTGGAAAGATCTTTAAACATAATATAATTGGGAGTTCACTCGTAGCTAGCTATGTTGTAAACAATAATTTACAAAGATTTTTCAGAGATATGTGTGGAAAAGTTGTCTACTATAGTTAAGATCTGAAAAAAGATCGTAATCATTATAAAATGGTTTTGCTCTCCCTTCAATATTAATTTGAGCCTTTAAGATAGTATATATAACATCTTTCGCTAAAGTGTCATAAGTTAGGTCACATATAATAAATTTACGAAAAGAAACACATAATTAGATTAATTTTCATCACATCTTGAGCCTTTATCTCATAATTTTAAGTTATTAGAGTTCTCTCAGGATAGCAGCCGAGATACATCTCACTGCACTTTTCGCTGCTTCCGGAGTGATAGGATATTTAGGATGGTTAAAGTAAATGGTAGGAGCCATCTCTGTCAACATCCGCGAGGAAAGGTTTTGGGCACTAATCTCAGCCCATGTCTTCATGGAAGAAGGGAATACCAGGTCTGAACCAGCCTCTCCAGTCAAATTGGGCAGGAGTGGCACGCTATTGTTTCTAGGCTAGCAACTGCATGCAACATTTAGGGAGCCCACTAACTCCAATAGAAAACCACCGCAGTAGACTAAACCTATCGATCTACACTTGCACCCCAATATCTCAACATTTGCTATCGGTAATTTGCCTCAAGAGGGTTGCCCTGACTTATGTCACACCTTTTTTATCTGTATCCAGTGTGGGTTCGACTGGAAAGTGTAAACCAGCTAGGAGTGAACTCTCCTAGACGTTATAATGAGTTAATTATGACGTATCTTTTTATTAAACTTATTACAATTAAAAACAACATGTAGAGATTTTCGATGTTCACATACCAAGTGAATATCGGAAAATGTAGAGAAGGCACGTTTTGACATACTTGTGAGTACTAACATGTTTCTAAACTGGCTCCAACTAAACCACGTTCAGTTGTATGCGTGTGCTAAATAAAATTGTTGATAACACATTTTCTCGCTCTATTTTTTCAATAAACGCCAGATGGAAATTAAAACTATAAGTTGAAAAATCCTTACCATAACAATATTAAATAGATGCCTTCCAATTTTATAAGGTAATTGGGATTTTTAATTTTTTTAATATAATGAAATTAAAAATAATTAATGTTATGGCCATCAAAAAACGCTCTATGAAAGCAAGCTATCCTATTATAGTTTTCTCTCAAAATTAATAGTTCAACTGGCAATTTTTTATGCGACAACATATTAATCTAACTCGTCTCTTAGTGTTTTCGGAAGAGATATGTATGAGATTTTTATTTATGTTATTGCCATAAAAAACGTAACTTTATGAAATCAATGTAGCCTATGATAGTCATTTCTCAAAATTATTAATGCAACTGAAAACTGTTAATGCAACAACATAGCTATTTAACTTGTCTCATTGTTTCTGGTTGAGATATTTAACCCCGTTATTTAATACAACATTATATGCTGATAGGCTACAAAACAAATAAATTTGAGCATAAATATACTTATTTTGACAGACCTTTTTCATGTTTACAACTCTATGGGCTTTTACATTTCTAAAAATATTCCAAAGAATTACCTTAGGTAGAAGTCAAAAGCAGAATTAAAAAAATCTATTTTATAACCAAATAAAATAGATGTATTTTAATTTTACAAGGTAATTTGGATTTTTATTTATGTTATTATCATCAAAAAACGAAGCTTAACGAAAGCAATGTATCCTATGATAGTTATCTCTCAAAGTTATTGGTGCAACTGAACATTGTTAATACGACAGCATATCGATCTAAATCGTCTCTTAGTGTTTTTGAAAGAGATACGTAAACCTACTTAAAAAGAAACATTATATGCTGATAAGCTGCATATAAAATGTACTATCTGAACATAAATATATATTCACGATTTTTTTTGCTTATTCCCACGAAAACTGCAAAAATTTCTAAATTTTATAAAATTTCATTTTTTAACAACCAATCGATTGATTGTTTTCAAGATCAAACAAGACAATGATTTAAAATTCAAACAAATATTGCAATATTTTCTAAAGACAAGGTAAGTTTTCCTCGACTAAGCTCTGTATATACTTATCACACGTATATTATTTTCTAACATTTTTCTCTCAATGATTATTAATGTCAAGACACCAAAGACGGCGCCTACAGCTTACACCTAAGACTTAAAAGGAGCCTTGAATATTTAATGACGCAATGAGCCAGAGTAAACAGCTTGGAGAACGCCAAGATGATGACAATGAGCTAAGATCCTGTATATTAAAATCTGCTATCAAAGTTTAAACACTTATTAACTGTATTAGAAAAAATCCGATTTTGGAGTTCAGTGCATAATACCATATCCAGATATATGTAGTTTTTAAACACGTTTTTCTTAATATTGACGATTATTTTGTAAGCTTACAGCTAACTGTGCAGAAAAAAGTGTTATTATTAATTTTATTATGAAAGAACGTGTGGATGCCAATGAATTCTTACTGGTAATTACTTTGTAGTGATGATTAATGTTAAAATGTAAAAGATTACGCGTAAAGGATAAAGAGTTGAAAGGACTTTTGAACTATGCAATGAGGTGGATTTACAAAACATACCCAAGACCACAGGACAAGAATCTATTTACCTAACATTCCTGTTAGAGTGTTAATGATACCTCAATCATTACCAAAGTTTTTAAGATCAAGTCCTGTAGTCTGGTAATAACGTCAGCTACTACCAGATCTGTCAAGTAATACAACTCTACCTGGTTTTGTATGCTAAGGGCTAATCTTTATATAGGAAGGTACCTTTTTAAATAGAATATTTGTATACATTTTAGTTACAACAAAGAGGCATTCTGTGGTCATTTTTTATAGTTATTACAATTAATCTTGTTTTTATACTGTTTGGAGAACCATAAACAAGTTTGTATTTTAAAAACCTGTCCGAAGTCGACTGGCATCCATTTGTAGGTAATTCAGTTTTAACTATACAATTTTAGAATGGTGCTCAAATAAATAACTAACTACTTTGTAAAATGGAAATTATGTTTATGTGTCATACAAAGTCACACAGTAATAAAAGTCTAAAAATCCTCAGGATTTTTAAATTTAAGACAACCATGGGTGAATCATTTATTAATCATTTAATTTTGTAATGATTATTTTAAATGATCAATAATAGCACAATTTTAATTATTACAATATAAAATGTACTAGAGTTTCCTAATTACTATATTTTTTACAATTTAAATCTTTAGGAATTTTAAAGAGTGTAAATACCACTTAAGATATCTGCGGGAAATCTTTTCCGTCATTTGGTCCATCTGCATCTACATGAGTTAAGGTATTTTAAGATTTTCTTGAGTGGCTTTCATGTAATATTGCTTGATTTCATGAGACTGAGTCTTAAGCTCTCTCGGAAAATAAGAGACTTGCTACCTAGAAGTCTCTTGTTTTTGTAAGCATGCAATTGTATTCATTAAAGCCGTATGTTATGAACAGAGTGATATGTATTCCCCATTTAAAGGGATGAATATTTTGACGGTTTTACTTAAGTATTTTTAGATGTGCTATCCATAATGGTATTTTATAACTTTATGCAATATGTTAATATTTTATTTCATATATTGTAGTATAAACTAAAAATTATTATAATGAAACTACACCAATAAGAGAAAAATAAATAGAATGATAACCACAGAGAGGCCACTAGAAGTTTCAATACATTTGGTAGCTACAAGTGTTAACATTGGGGGTCCACTAAACTGATGACACAGTTTAAAGCTGGATTCATCTGATATTTATAGAAGACTGTATACAATTAAAATATATGCAAGGTTTGTAATATAAACTAATTAATAATAGAGCGTGTGGTGCTTCTAACACAATATCTATTCGGTAATATGTATGATTTTAAATTATTTATATATCATAATTTGGACATACATCTTTATTTACTATATTCAATTTTAACATTTTATTTATACAAAACAAAGTTCAAAAGATACATGTAATCTACAGCTTACTCCCTTATAAGGTTTATTATCCCCATAGAAATACTGATAATGAGGTACAATCTTATTTCCATGTTGTGCACTATAATGGTTAAGAAAAAGTATATCAATTGTTCTTAACACCATTAAAGTTAAAATTTTCGAGATGTCAAATCCGCGGCATTCTATCATAATATTCGAAATTATTAGTATCATTATGATTAACAATACAAGCAGCTAGGGAACTCATCTAGAACGTCTTCATGATGATAAGAGACGTACACATTAATATATTTTAGTGTCTTACTGTATTCTTTCTCAAAGTAATACAAATATTCATGTCCTATACACCCCATTTCAGCAATATTTCGTGTTTCAAAAATCATATTTTTTTATGACACAACTCAAATATAATAAACTACAGTTCCATTATGCATGTTTTTTTTGTATTAGACAGACTTTTTAAAGTAAAAATTTGTTCTAGTGACACGGGAATAATTTGATAAAGACCGATTTAAACGTTTATTCTAAATTTTCCTGAAAATTGTAAAGTACTAGTGATGTGTTTGTTTATTAACACAGCTTTATTTTCAGACAACTAAAGTAGTATATTCTGTGACACATTTACTCAAGATAATTACATGATTTTTTTTAGAATATTTCCTAGTAAATTATATTTAAATAAAACTTACACAGTAGCATAATAATCACAAGACTTCTCATGTCTAGGAGAAGGTGAGATCTTTTGCATCTTTATAACTATAATCAAAGGACAATAAGTGGCATTTGAAATATTATTTGACCTGAAGCTGTTAAGATGAATCACATATACATGTATTGTTTAAAAAGAGATGGAAAAGCTCGTAAGCATTCCCTATAAGTATACAAAGCTCGCTAACATATAGCTTATAAATATTAGTTGCGATAGGCATTTAAGTTATTCACTAGACAAAGCTACTCAGTTACAGTATCTGGCTGCAAGTAATAAAATGTTAGGTTATTGCAATGCAATCTAATGCCTCAGCTTTTTATTTTCACTATATATATATTTTTTTTAATTATTAATTATTTTTATATAGTATTTTTATCTGGAATCCTTTCACATATAGCTTAATATTAATATTACGTATAGTCTTTTAATATTTATAGTATATAATTGGTTATATTACAGAGTCTAATAAGAAATTATTTCCCATGGTACGTAAGTGTTTATGGAAATGAAATTTTAATACCTTATGTGTAGTATTATGATTAAAAGTAAACTAAAAAGTAGAATAAAATTTAATATTGTGACATAAATTTTGTAGTTAACATAAACCTAACCTAACCTAGTAGTTTTTTAGTTGCATATTTTCTCGAGGGACATAGTATTCAATAAAGATAATAATAATCCATTTGTAACATTAAAGAATTGATTTTTTAAGTAATTAATAAGTTAATTTCATGCAACATCTAAAGTCATACTCTTTATAATATTGAGAATTTAACTGAAGATGATGGTAACAAACCCAAGCTACAGGTGTAGATACAACTAATAAAACAATACAGACAAAACAGACACACTCGGTCTCAGCCTCTACTCTATATTTGATCCACATATATGTGACCAATGTGGTGGAAGAAGTGGCGGTTTTGTTGGTATAGGGAATGTTATTTTGATATAACTTCATGTCTATTACTTTGTAGCTTCTTGTTTGTAAGTAATTCAATATTTGAATAAGAGTTTTACGAAATAAATAAACACAACACACACATTTAATAAATTAAATGTTTTCTGTAGTGTTGAAAAAATTATAATTTTGGGAATCTTCAGAGTGTTCTAGCTAATTTGGAGGGAGGGAGCACTGACGTGGGTGAATTCAGCAATGTGTGGCACGACCACTCATGTGGTTACGAGATTCTATTAGTTCCAACCGTGGACCGCCCTAGATTAAAGCAGATAACATGTTCGTTATATTATTTTGGGAACAGCACCACACTCTGTGATTCTATATTGTAGTATCCGTATTGACAGAAGAAATTAAGAAACCGTAATTGTTAGATAAATAAGGTTTTAGAATACCTTGTCCTCCTGGTGATTCAAATTGTTCCACGCCTTTCACAACTTAATACTTTATTACGTGAAAAGAACTGCAGATATCTGTCCCCTCTCTCTCACCTCACTAACCCCCCTCTCCCTCATCCTCCCCCTCACCATCACCTTCCTTCCTCCCCTCCCCATTCACCCTTCCCCTAGCCATTAGGCAAGTCTTTAACAGTGTCCAAAAAAAAACTTTTACAATGAATTTAGATTTCTCCTTACAAACTTAAAACACTAAAAATTCTTACAACAAGCACTAAGAAGAAAAAGTACCTTTTATTAATGTTTCAAGTTAAGATAATCTAATGAGTTTTAGATAATTTTCAGATCTTAATAATTAATTTAATTAGAAGCTTCATTTTATGTTATAACATCTAGTTATTGTAAAGTTTTTCTGTATAAAAAGCACACATGAGTCCAGTTTAGCTTGAGTACATTGTATAAATTGATTACGGCACTATTTTTAGTTGCACTGTGTCAAGTAATTTATTATGAAGAATAAACAGATATTTAGCAATTCAAAATTTGTTTCCTGAAGATACATAAAACATGATTTACAGATAACAACATATATTAAATTTGAATGATTGGAAACAGCGCCGTCTCGCGGGAAATGCGATAATCACGGCAGCTCAATCTTGTAACGATGGGCCCAGGGGAACTGTTGACCGAGTCCATTGTTGGCGTTTCATCATGGCAGAGCAGTAAAAAAATATCCCCGATATAGGCAGTTCTCTTTAAACTCCTGTCTTTACAAAAATGTGTTAGGCGGTTTAAAGTTATCATGAAATTTTCAATTGTAACTTTATGTACGTAAACATATAAATATGCACCGTAAAGTTCTAAAGAAGGGTTTCGTATGTCACAAACATAAGTATAATAAAAACGTGTTTGAGATAAAATGAATAAAGTTACTGTTTGACTATTCGGTTTTGATACTTTTTTCTACTATATGACAATTATTTCCGTTTACTATCGATATTAAATCCATCAGATATCACTTCCTTATTAATATTTCTTATTAAAGCCTACACGTTGGAAAATAAACACTTATAAAAAATATATCATACATTTGATTTTAGTTAATTCATTAATTCATTTAAGCCATTGTAACTAAGCTACAATATTTATAACTAATGCTAGCACATACCCCCGGCTTCATCCGCAATTTCTATACAACATTCCTCGTTTTTTTATTGAATAACGCCCACGATTTCAGTAAAATGTGAACTACTTAAGACTAGGTCAGAGCAATTCCAAAGATAATCTTTATAGCTTTCTTAGTAATAATTCTCGCACTTGTGATGTAATACGATAAGGCCCTATGGTATTTTAAAATGGAATTATTCATACATCGTTCATCAGGTACCCATTATTCAGTGTTCATGGTTAAGAGGACCAGAAAATAATATAAAATTTGAGTAGATCTTATTTCAGGTGTCGCAATTCTAATTTAAATTTATTAAATTTTCAAAGCAAAAGTAGAGTTTGCTATTGTTCCCAGGAAAAGAATATATATAGCCCTACATATAATTTTGTAATATGGTTGGATTCAAAACGATAAAGTATTCTAAACTTCATGCATATGCATACTGTTATTGAAAATAAAAAACTAAAAACATCAATAATACTTACATTGTGACGGTTGTGATCCTTAGATAAAGATGATAGATGAAAAATTAAAGTACGTGTTCTTGCTTACCAGTCCATGTTCGCTATACAATACTACTTCCTCTGTTCAGTCTAGGAATTATATCAGTATACCTAAGTAGTATCGTGTACCTCATTAGTGAGAAACGGATGCGATGACTCACGCCGATTTTCTGTAATGAAATTGCATTTAGTGATTTGTGTATTTCTTTGTGATTCCACTTGCTCTAATAAAAAAGTCACAGCGCTCGCTTGTTTCTTGAAATTGTAGGCACGGAAAGAATGATTTTTTAAATAAATAAATAAATAAAAAGGCCTTTATTCATGAGGGATTTTCAACATTGATGTTGTTTTACAAAATAACTCAGGTGATATATAAACTAAACATACAATATACAACCAAACAATAAAAATAACTTAACAATATTCCTTAAGCTAACATTTTTTTAAATTTGTCTTTAAACGCCCTCATACTTAAATATTTCATTTCAGGCGGCAGGCCGTTGTACCGCTGGGGACCGAAGTGAGAAAAGCCCTTTTTTTCCCTCTTTCAAGGCGCACGCGCGGCACCGCCAGCAGGGCATCCTGTCTCGTCTTACGCTCCCTGATTACTGACCGGGCAACTAATTTTATTTTTTAAATATGTTGGCCTACTGGTTGTCAATACCTTGTGGACAAGAGACACAGTTTTGAATTTTGCAAGTGTCCTGTATTGATGGGATTTGAGCCAATTTACGATAAGAACTAATATGGTCATATTTCCTCAAACCATACACAAATCTTATGGCTCTGTTTTCTAACTTTGTTTAAATTAATAATTTTCCTTTGGTCAAACTATTTCCAAATGCGGGGAGAGCATAATATAATTAAAGGTAATATCAATGACTTGACAATCTGGAGCTTAGCTGACACCGGCAAACCTTGATAATGCCCAGTTCCTCCGTTTTTGTCTATCAGCTACTGTAAATATGTAGTCCTAAAATGTATAAAGAAACCAGATTTGTGTTGTGTACGTTACATGTACACATTCACAGCTTATTTGAATAATTACCATCTAGAATAAATTAATTGGTTTGCCTTGTTGGCTAGATGTTAAAATAAAGTGTTATATTTTCACCATATAAATTTAATATATAATAAAGTTGAAAATAGTTGTGAAATTAATGAAACATATGGTAGTACTGTCATTATACAATGTTTACACGGAACAATTGTTTATATATAACAGGTTCTTTTAATCACTATTTTGCAACTTTAGACTCCAAAATGGGATTGTTAACCACTATAGGGACTAGTGGAGCGTAGTCATGAAGGGTTTTTGAAATTGGAATGGCATATATTCATCCCTAAAAATATTCATATAAATTTCAGTACAATAGGTTTGGGCGTGAATGCAAAAACAAAGAAACAAAAGCACTTTCGCTTTTATAATATTATTAGGATTAATTGTTTTTATAGAAAGATGGAGGTTTCTAGATAGAGTTAATTAGCTTTGATGTTATAGCAAACTTGCCACACAAACTTAAATCTTTGAAAAAAACTTAGAAATAACATTTGTTTCATTTATAATGAAACAGAATATTTCGTCCCATTTCAAAACTTTCTGAATAACAAAGTTAAATAAACTATTATTCTATTACTTTAGATTCAGTTGTGACGCTCATTATTTCTACTTTTTAGGAGAGGATTATGGACTTCAACTGAAGTAGTGAACTATACTTTTGCAACCTAAACAATAAACATTCATTACAAAATTATTTTAGCATAAAATAACGTTAAAGCTTCTATGAAGTGTTATTTTATTTTTAGTAATTAAATACTGGGTGAAAGATTTAGTTTTGAAGGAAAGATATTATCACTCTAATTACTAAGGATTTTATTTGCAGTAAAGGCTGACAATTTCTGTGCAATAAAATTAAATTAGACAGAGATATCTCGAATATATCTCCTTTTGAATATTTATAAACCAGACATGGACAAAATAAATAGGTTATAAACCTTGTTATTATATTAATGGCAATAATTCTTACTTTCCAAGGAAATAAACCATTTTAGTGACTGCTTTGCCCAGCTCAACCTCAGTTTGCGGGGAAAGGGTGAGAAAGCGGCTCAGGCCCGGGGAAGCTTTATTTACCTCCGATTTTCCGCGCTATATTGAGCAGAAAGGCATTTCCGATTAAGTCCAAAATAATTTTGTGGAAATATTAAGACGCTTTTGATCACTTATGATAATTTTAACAGTGAAAGTTTAAATACTGTACTGTAAAGTTGTTCAATACAGACACTCATGTATTAGGTTGATGATTTTTTCAAACTCATTACTCTACTGAGTAGCCTGCAGGGTGATTACAGTTAGTTTTTTTTGAAGTTTGTTACTGACAATGGATGATTTGAAGGGAGGACAGCCTTTTGGACATTTGCTATCTTTACTTGTTGCGAAAAAGTATAGCACTATGATTAGACTATTGAAATCGACTCTCTTTTTTCAGTTGCAAACACTCCTAATGGATTAAAAAAAAAACTTAGGAACTAAATAGTGCAACCCTATGAACTGTATAAACTTGTAAACTTATTACGAATTAGATTACAACTTGAGATGTAATCTCAGATACAATGATGTGGTGAAATACTTTAGGCTAATAATATAGGACTTGCATTAAATGAATCTGAATATAGATCGAGATTTTTTGAAGCAAGTTTCAAAGGATCTAGGTTTTTTATAATATGGCCTTATAAACTAACTTATATGTTTTGGCCTTGTCATTGAACTACTTTGCTGACAAAGTAGATTAAAAACCCGTACCTTTTATTCAAACTTTCCTCAAGGATACGACCTATAAAAACATAAACATATCGTATAGTTCATACATTCATTGAAACTTATCCAATCTAGGTGTATCTATCAATATTTAATCATAGAATTAATCTATTGATATACTATAAAATTATAAATCTGAAACGTTATAATCAATATATTTTAAAACATTGCAATTATGGAGAATAACGATTGGCTGTTGTGTTTAACGAACGTATAATATATAATATACTATGGGTTTTTTTATGCAGTAGAGATTGTACCCTGTATGAATGAAATCTACGCGTTCTATTTTGCGTTGTTAATTCAGTAATTCAATAATATAATTTCAAATCAAATCAAATCAAAATCTTTTTATTCATACACACAAAACAATAACATATACACTTCCATAATTTAAATGAACAAAATAATAATAATTTAATACATAATACAATACAAGTAGATAGTAATATGGGGTTCCTGGCGCACTTTCGGAGCCGACCGAAAAGCAATGTAAAATACTGTTCAATGTACCATAAAGGAAGCTGAGAAATAACACAGCAAATCTCAATGAAAAATTAAACCGAATCTACAGTCGTTCGTCTCCAAAAGCGATCGGTACATTACTATCTACTCTGTGGAATGAAAAATTAACCAAATCTACAGCTGTTTGCTTCTACTTTCTTAAGCTGTGCTTTGTAAAATGTTGTCAAATCTGCTACGAATAAAGGATTTATCTTAATAAAATTTAATCAATTTAAAACATTTTTACTAAAAACATACTGTACTTTAATAAAAAACTTTTCTACTAAATAAACAACATGAACTCACCAAGCTCTCTTCAGTTTCTAGCATTTCAAAAACTTACAAAGAAAGACAATTTTAACGAGTTCAACGAATTACCAAAACATTTTAAAGAACAGTTGATACTTTCCTTAAATGATACAGAATTCAAAGAACTTGTAAAGTCTTTTGCAGAAAAAAACGTCTAATGGAGTGTTTTACTATCGGCAAAAAACTAAAAAAGTAAGGGATTACATATTTAATATAATTACGAAAGATATTGAAAAGAAAGTAAAAAATAAACAAACAGAGAGTTTTCATCGTTTTTTTATGACATTTTTCCCATATTATACGTTCTTTCAAGATAATCAAGACTTAATTGATGAATTTCTTAGGAATTTTTGTGAGTATCAAGATTTATCAACACAATTCATTAAAGAGCATTATAGAATTTTTCTTATAGAATATAGCCACATTTTGTGTGAAACAAAAGGTATTACTGTAGATAATATTCCATGTGATTCCTATGAAGAAAGACACCAACTATGGTTATCAAAACAGTACTATGACGTGGGGAGGGACTGCAAGTTTTAGAGTTAAGACTTTATTCTACAAAGTTAATTGTTATAATTTCTTTATCTTTTATAGTCTTCTTTCCAGTAACAATCAAGTGTAATTTTTCATTTTTGTTTAATTCTTTAATGTTTTTTCATCCAAAACAGTCAAAAATCTGTTCGGCAAGTGTACTTTACAATCTTCCAACTCGGCAATTATTGTAAACCCGAATTTATCTTTCATTTTCTCCAAATTCAAGATTCTATGTTTCTTCCTTTCTTCCAATTCATTTAACTTCTTATACTCTTTAAACTTACATTCTCCAATATCATTTAACTCTTTCAAGAACTCCATTTAAATAGAAAAAATTTAAAGACGGAAAAAAATGAAATTTGCTAACAATCACTCGAGAAGTCGGGGAGAATGTGAGTAAAACCGCATTCTTTTCACGAGGTTCTTCGTTTAATTTCTCCAAATGTACTATAAAATCATCAAAGATTTCAGGCTTAAAATCGTAATCAAATTCAATATCCAAATAGTGAAAGATTATAGGTAAAATCTTTTCATAATAAACGTGTGTATCGATACCTACAAACCTAATGTATTCTTTGAAAAGGAAAATAATTTTTTCAACGGTTCCAAGAGATAAGTAAAAATTTTTATTCTGTTTTCTAAATTCTGTAACAAATTTTGTTTGTTTCTCACCTCCGTATTGTAATTTCATAAGCAGATTATTCAAATGTGTTAGTTTATTTCGAAATTTCTTAGGTTTAGGTCTTTCGTACAAAATTAAATTACAATCTCTACAAACTAAATATTTTTTATCAATAATTTCTCCTCTATTATAACACTTGTAACAGTTGGCATTATACTCTTCCATTTAAACAAAAAGATTTTTTTATAAATGGAGATTATGGAACTAAGTCTGCCGAGATATAAATTTTTCAGCGCAAATGTTTGTGTTTACATTTCTACAACAGAGATAAATAGAAATAATTTCATTCTATTGTACAACTATTTAGGATATTATGTGTACGATTATAAAGATTATTACGGGAGAAAATCGGGATTTTTCAGTGGCGAAAGAGTATATTTTTGAAATATTAGAAGGAATGAAAGAGAATAATATGAACATCATTAACTACTGAATTTCTCAAATATCGTTCTTAATCACATCATAGGCTAAAAATTTCTCAGAGACAACAACAACATAACAAATCGCGTTTGTAACAGCTTTTTGAAAATCCATATTGATAATTATATCGTTCTTTGAACCAGAAATATTTGTCAAACTCTTTGTTGTATCAATGACATAAATAGGTCTATTCGCTAAAAATTCTTTAGGATTGTAATACATTTCCTTATTATTACAGTAAACTTTCTTAAAATCTTGATACATCTGATACATGATTCTGAAAAGACCTCCGGAAATGTTTAAATTTTGTAATTCATCTGGATAATAAGAACCGTTCAATTTTACTCTGATATTTTTTACATCCCAAACTATCAAACTTTGAAGGATTTTTTTCTTGATTATTCTGTCTATCTGTTTTGAAAACCTATGATAACGAACTTGGGATTGAAGATATTTCTATAAATATTTGTGATATCGAACGAATAAGTTGTTCCGGAAATACCTTTTTGTTCAATACATTGCCAATCTAGAAAATTAAACATAATGTTTTGACTTTTTGTAATTTCATCAATCAACCTTATTTTACTCGTGATTTTATAATCAATCATTGGAACTCTAATAAAAAAATCTGTAATTGTTATTTTTCCATCAACAGGCATAACATTTCCAGTTGCAGTCTTCAGAATCACATCATCGTCTTCTGCTCTTATAAAACTTAGATAAAATCCTCCTTTATAGATCGGAATAGTAACATTTTCAAAAAATCCTAATCCAAAATGAGATAAATTTCCAGCTGCTTCAAAAACACCAAATTTAAAATCTGATTCAAAGCCATTAGAAGTTTGAGAAATAACATCACTTTTTGAATACGAAATAGTTCCTTTAATTGTGCTTAATTGGCCACAGTTTTCGAATTCTTCTATCAATTTATTGTGTTTTCTTACTTCAATCTTAGAAAATAAAAACGGTATAAAATTATCGAATAATCTAACATTATCAGTTCCAAGATATGCTTGACCATCTTGTTTTGTTAAAGTTCCAGAAATATAAAACTGGATGTTAGATGAGCAAAAGTTATCTCCAAAATCAATATTAAACTCAGTTCTTTTATTCGGTTCATTCAAATGTTGTTTACTAATTGGATAGAAATTTTTAAACTCCGCCCTTTTAATATCACTAGCATATTTTCTGTAGTCCGCCATTTAATAAGAGAAAATTTAGAAATTTTAAACATCGTGTATCATTTTTTCATCGATCTAATGTACGTTTTTATAAGAAAAGATATAAATTTTAGTAAAATAATTAAAAAGATTAGAGTCATTTTTAATGATCTACTTCGTCATATTCAGGATTCTCTTCCTTAAATTTTGCGATCTCGGTCACATATTTCAATAAAATCTGCACAGGATAGTAAACCGCTATCTATAATATTGTTCCAATCAACTGTATCTTTATTTTCATCCAAAAACTTTATACTCAAGTGTTGATAGAGACAAAGAACAGACATATGATCTTTTAATTGATAATGTATATTTTCTTGAATGAACTCTGATGATAAAGTTTGATATTTAGCAATGTTATACCAATTCAATTTGTTTACGTATAATCTCATCATATCTTCGGATAATTCATATTTTTGAGAAATGTCATCCCAATGTTCTTTTTTCAAATCTCTTTCGTGTTGCATTATAAAAAGATCGAAAGCACTGTAATGTCCCGCCATCTCTATTTATTAAGAAAAAATTTCATAATCAAGTTTTTATAAATTGGCTCTTTTTTGCGTTACATTCAGCACATTTTCCAGAAAATTCTCTTAACTCCATTGATGTTTGCATAGTATTTTATATCATTTGTTGCAGTTTTTTCTTTACATCTCACACAATATATGAGCGCCATTTATATAAGGAAAATTAGTCATCATAGCCGCCTAATCCATTAAATCTGTTATCAATATTTTCAAAAGTTTTATTAACATCTTCTTTAAATTTATTAAAGTTTTCTTCTAGTTTATTTACTTTATCGAGATATAAAGAGTATCGATCATCTATTCTTTTAAGTAATTCATTATTATGTGTTACTTTCTCATTGAAACGTGTACCAAAATTTTCAAAAAAGTTTACTTTCTCATTGAAATGTGTATCAAAATCTTCCAGAATTTTGTTAATTGTTACACCAACTAATTAATTAACATTATTTTTATATGTATTAAAGTTTTCTTCTAGTTTTATTTACTTTATCAAGTAATTCACCAACTTCGTCTACTGATCTTCTATTTCTGGCTTCTAACTTGTCATAGACTTCTGTTGTAAAATCTTTAACATGCTGTTTATGATTCTCATAATTTTGTTTTAGTTCATTAAACATTTTAATAGGATCTTCTAATTGAATCATTACAACAACATCAAATGGATTAATTCCTTTACTAACACCGCTAATTCTTTTTCCTTTAAAATCTAAGGCATTTTTAACATTCGGATCATGTAAATCAACAATATCGATGTTTTTCTGATAATTTTAGAGGTTTTTAAAATTTGTTCTTTAACAACAACATCATGTTTGTCAATACCAGGTCGAACACCGACAATTCTTTTTTTATTAGCCAAACTAACATAATTCTTTTCAACTTTGATCGCTTCAGTAATTTTATCAGCTTTTTCGATATGAGGCATTAAATTGGTAAATAATTTTTTTACACCATCATCAACTTCTTTTTCCAATGTTTTTATTTTATCAGCAACTTCATTTGAACTCATGAAATTTGCAAGTTTGTTATCATATTCTGCTTTAAAATCTTAAATCTCGACAGCAAACATATCTGAATCTGGAAGGTTTTGTAATAAATTTTCTAACTTGTTATCAAACTCATTTCTCAAACTATCAAAATTCAAACTATTATCTACATTTTGAATAATTTGTGTTCCAAATACGTCAAAAATATTTTGTGAATCCATATTTATTAAGTAATAATTTGTTAACAACTTCTTTAAAATCTTTACCAGTACTCAGTTCATTCAAAACAAAAACACATAAATGACCGCAAATTGGGGGATCTTTATAGTCTTGAATCTGAGAATCATTGTAGTAGACGCTTGATTTTTTCAAATATTTAATCAATTCTATAGGTGGTTTGTCCTCAATTCTTCCATACGAATCAAAATAACATGCATTCTTATCATTTTTATAATAACAAATCCAATGTGTTCCACTTCCCATAATCGAGTCTAAATTCACAATTCCACATTCAAATTTCTTAACTTTTTCAGGTAATGTATCTCTCATGAAGATTCCTCTAAAATGTTTAATATTTTTGCAGATTTCTTCCAATTCCCCGAATGTTAAAGGTTAAAATTTTTTTTTTCAATGTTTGATTTCACGTAATTCAAAGTTTTTTCATCTAATCCAGATCCTGTAACATCTTCCAACTCTTTATCTAACCAATTTAAAATGTTTCGAACAATAGGAATCACATCTTTTTTAACGATTGGAGCAGCTTTACGAACATAAGGAACAACATTTTTAACAACTGGAATATTTTCTCCAAAATCTAATAAATCTTTCAAAAGTCCACCATTTTTAAGTTCTTTCAACTGATTATAAGAAAATTCTATTCTGGTTCCTTTATTGTTTTTTCTTATGTTTTTCGAGTTTATTGTATTGTCTATTTGTTAAAAATATCTTGTCTTCGCCATTTTTTAGTTGATCTATTTTAAATTGAATACTAACTTATTAATTTTCTTCTTAAAAGCGGATTTTATTTTTTCTTTCTGATTTTTTGCTGAAGTTTACGTTCACCTCCATTTATATAGTTAAAATTTCAAGTTCTCTTCGATTCCCATTCCTAGTTTTCTCTTCAAAAACATTGCTCCAGCTGTTGGAAGCGCAACAAATCGTTCACCTAAACTAGCATCTTTTGATAAAAATCTATCCATTGCTTTATCTTTGCAAAACTTTATCTGCTATAATGTCTGGAATTTGTGTCTCTATGTTTTGCATAAAAAATATCGTGTTCCATAGCAGCTTGATCTAATTTATTTTATACCAGGATCTCCTCTTTTTAGTCTTTTTTTCGAGTTTTGTGCCAGGCCCCAGATACTGATAAGTTGGTACGTGTAATTCAAAAGGTAAATTGTTGATAAAATCATTCAAAAGTCCACTACCCTCAATCATAGATGAACTTATTGCCGGCAAAACTCGTTTTAAATATTTAATTCCATCAGGTTTTTCAATCATTTCATCAAGTTTGTTCGAAATAAAATCTTTAATCGCTTTCTTTTCGTTCAAAAAATTGTTGTTTCCAGCCTTTTCTTGAGCATAAATATAATTAATAATTCCATCGAGTTTTTGTCAAATCGTCGATATATCTGTATTCAATCTTATTATCACTGTATTTTCTTACACCTGATCCTTCGATTCTTTTTTCCCAAATTGGTTTAATCAAATTGAGATATTTTTTACCTTTACTTGACTTTGGTTTCTTAGTTGATGGATCATTATTTTTGTAAATTGAATCAGATTTCCATAAAATTTCAGTATACTTTTTCAAGTCTTCTTCAGAATATAAACCGTCTTTTGGAACATCAGTGCCTGTTAATAATCTCCATAAACCCTGAGTTCCTTCATATGTTTTTTCATTAATAATGATATCATTATGCTCAAAATTCACGGGCAAATTTCCAATCATAAAACTTTTCTTTTTTTTATCCCAATACAAACCAAATTTATCATCTTTTACTCTAGGAAGAAATTTTTTACCAATTTCACCAATTATTATATCCGTTGTTCCAGGACTTATTGGTTCAACTATGGTAGAGTCTTCAATGATTCGAGGTCTAAATGGTGTTGAAGATGGTAATTTTGGCAATTCAAACTCTTCTACTTCAGATTCTGGAATCGAAATATCAGCAAATTGTCGTACAACTGGAAACAAATTCATTAAATTTTGATTATCGCTTAAAACATTTTCAATTTTGCCCTCAACATTTTTTATTGCAGAAGTTACAGGTTGATTAATTTTTTGAATAAGTTCTTGTTCTTCTTCATCCATTCGAATCTGTTCTTTAAATTCTTTGATTAATTTCTTTTCGATTTGATCAAGTTTTTTCGCCTCTTCAGAAGTTACGTTCGCCATTTATTTAGGAAAATTTTGAAACGTGGAACGTAAAAACGTGAACGTGGAACGTAAAACGTGAAGGTGGAACGTAAAAACGTGAACGTGGAACGTAAAAACGTGAACGTGGAACGTAAAAACGTGAACGTGGAACGTAAAACGTGAACGTGGAACGTAAAACGTGAACGTGGAACGTAAAACGTGAACGAGAACGTGAACACGAAACGTGGAACGTGAACACGAAACGGGAAACGTGAACACGAAACGTGAAACATGAACGTGAACGTGGAACGTAAAACGTGGAACGTGAACAGATTTACCGTTTTTTCTGTTATTTTCATAATGTAAATAAAAAGTAAAGATAATGTAAAAATAATTGTAACAAATATTTTATCGAGACCACTGAGCAGCATTTATATTAGAAAATTTATTCAAATATTTACCATTTTTAGGCTTCAAAGTTAGATTAATAGTTAAAAATCCATAGTCTTCTTTCCAAATTTTATCACATAATTCATTAAAGTGGTTAAAACTCATATCAGATCCCACATAATTGTTGTAAATCTTTCTCGAATAGTGATCGTCTTGCTTAAAAATACACAACATATTCAGGTTATTTCTAATAACTTGTTTATCAACCTTTGAAAAGCATTGGGAAAGATAGATACAAGATATGTTTTTGTGACGAGACATTACGAAATATTCCTTAATAACGTCCTGATTTTCCAAAATACAATCATCAAAAACGATTAACGAATTGGGTTTACATTCGCTTAACGGAACTATGTCCTCGGAAGCATTATAAAAATGTGATATTTCTTTGCTTAAGTTCTTCTCAATATTTTCAAATCTTTCTTGTAATTTTTTATATGCGTTTTGTTCCAAAGACTTGCTAAAGACGTACAAATTTGGAATAAGGAATCAACCTATTGTAGATGAAATTCAATAATAAAGTTGTTTTTCCACATCCACTTGAACCAACAATTAACAATCTGATTGGTTGATCTTTCTTATTTTCTTCAAACGTTTGAAGTTTTATCTGATCTTTTTGCTTTAAAAATTTCTCCATTTAAATAGAAGATTTTCATCTTGAAGCAACGCTTGCGAAAATGAAGCTGTTCAAGTTGACTTCAGAAAGCTCTAAATTAGTTTTAAACTTGGAACATCCTATACACTTAGAGGAAGAATCAAATTATTTTATCGGTTTAAGCGGTTTTTATTCTGATAATTTTGTAATAAATATTAGTGAAAGTTCTCCTTATTGTATAGGATTTAGTGAGAAGAACGTAACAAAATATTATGGTTTAAACAAAGGATATTATACTTTCGATCAAATAAAAAAATTCCCTTAAAAATTATCTGAAAACATTCAAACAATCAGATAAATCTTTAAACTTTGACGAAAACAAGTTTGAAATGCAAAAAAATTATCTCTCTAATAAAATTCAAATAAAATCACCAGTAAGAATAATGTTTTCAGCAATTATTGTAGATTTATTAGGGTTTGTTCAAGAAACTATTGAGCCAAATCAGGTATATTTAGGAAATAAAACGCCAAAATTTAGACCGTTCGATGTAATTGAAGTGCACTGCAATCTCGTTGAACATAGTTTTGAAAATCATACCGAACATTTACACAAAGAATCGGAAATTTTGTACACTTTTTTCCCAAATGTTGCTTATGGATCAAAAATCAGTGAAAAACCAAATGAAATCGATTATATTCCAATTAGAAAAAATATTAAAAGAATTCAAAAAATCGTATTAACTGTTCAAGACTCTGAAGGAAATCTATTAAATAATGAGAGTAAAACAACAATATATTTAAGATTGTCGAAAGAATGATGAATCAAGGGGAGCTATTGAATAGCTTACCTTCAAATTTTCAAGAAAACAACTTTTAAATATATAAATTACAAGAGTCTATGCCATAGACCCTTTCAAAATCTTCATCCTGACACTATTTTCGTTAATGAATCTGGCCTTTATTCTCAAAATAAAAATTACTAGTTAAATTTTTTTTTCTATCTAAATGGAGTCAGTTGTGAATCTACTCAAATTCAATAATAAAGAAATTTTAACATTTGTTGACGAAAATAATGAATTTTGGTTTAAGGCGAAAGATGTTGCAGAGGTGTTACAATATAAAGATACGAAGAAAGCAATTAAAGAACATGTCAAAGAAAAATATAAAAAAAGCTTCGAAAACATACATTCTGAAGGTAGGGGTGATTCGCCCCCGCCTTCAAACTTTCAAAAAAACACTGTTTTCATCAATGAAGCAGGCATATATTCTTTAATCTTGAAATCTAAAATGAAAATAGCAGAAATGTTTCAAGATTGGGTTTTAGAAGAAGTTTTACCAAGTATTCGTAAATTTGGTGTGTACAAACTTGAAAACGAAAATAAGCAGTTAAAAGATGAAATAAAACAGTTACAAATTTCAGGTCAAATGAAATCCTTGAAAATAGAGAATCAAGAATTGCGAATGGAATTAATGAAGAGAGATATGGTATGTAAAGATTTTGATAAGAAAAAACACCATGTTTTTGTGTTAATTAAGAAGAATCACATGTGGGAATATCCTTATTACGTTATCAGAGCTCAAAAGAGAGAAATACCGAAAAGATTGAAAGAACTTGAAATTGATTACCCAGAAATGGAAATTTTATTAAGACAAGGAGATCCAAATAGTATAAATCTCTACAACCAAATGAAAGAATCTTTGAATATTTTATACAACGGAAATCATTTTACTACAAATATGGCAGAATCTCGACTGATTTATAGAATATCTAAATTACACGATGAAAATGTTTCTAAATTTTACTAAAAACTCTCGATTTATTATATTTTGTTTGTAAATGTTTAGCATAACTAGGTAACCATTGTAAAATCTTTTTTTTCATATTCACAAGGCATTTCGTTTTTATAACTTTCGCTGAAAATTTTTTTTAGCACAATCTTTGCAAAAAGCATCTTTTCTATCTGTTACTATACTGCCAGTTATTAAATTCAGAAATATTTTTTAATTTCTTTACAAAAGTAACAATTTTTTTCTTCTAAAGTTAATTTGTCCATTTTAAACGTATAATTCCTTACAATAACAGTCTTTTCTATTCTCTTCTTGACACTTTGTTACATTTCTTTTGAGACTCCATTTATATAGAAAAAATTATTAAACGATGAAAATGTTAAACTCTTGAATTATGATATTTTGTTTGTAAATGTTTTTGATAATTATTTAAACCATTTTATAGTTCTTCCACATTCACATTGAGTATCTTCATAATATAATCTATGGTGATTCTTCTTTACACAATCTTTACAATATGAGTCTTTCTTATCTCTACTATAGTGATCACTATTAAACTCTGAAATTTTTTTAGTTTCTTTACATTTAAGACATTCTTTATCTTCCAAAGTTAATTTTTCTATTTTATCATATAATTCTTTATGATATTCCCTTTCACAATCTTTGCAATTATAATGCATTCCATCTTTCCTATTTTTTATCTTTATAAAATTCATTTAAATCTTTAAATTCTTTGCACTTTGTACATTTCTTTTGATGCGCCATTTATATATAGAAAATTTATATTACAGTTTTGACTTCTTCAATTCATATTCATAAAACTTTCCGGTTATTTCTTCATTATTTAAATCTTTTATACTATAAGTTACAGGATCTTTGTTATTAATTTGATAAATTACAAAGATTTCTCTTGACCAATTGTTCTTATATTTGTTCGAAAATGTTTTGTTTTTTTACTAACAATTCTTACATTATCATTGACTTTAAATTTAGTTTTCGTGTGAATTTCTGGTGGAACATACTTAAAAACCGACTCTAATAACTCTTTTTCTGCATCTTTATCTACGTCTTTAGGCTTCATTTTGATTGTGCTATGAACAGTATCGTTATATTTCTTTACGATTTCTTGAAGAATATCGATCCATTTAAAGTTTTTTATTAATCTCAAAAAGAACCTTCATTCTTTCATTTTGAGTTCTGTTATATCTCTCTACAATACTTGATTTCTCTTCGTTTTCAGTATGATAAATCTTAATGTTGTATTTCCTCAAAACATCGTTAAATTCTTTATTTTTAAACTCTAAACCCTTATCTGTATGAAGTAGATTTGGCGGTTTGTGATTGATCTTTATCGCGTCTTTTACTATATCTTCGAAGGCTTTTGAAACATCTTTACCGTTTTTTCTTTTGATAGCTCTTGACCAAGCATATTTTGAGAAAGTATCAATAACATTTAACATATACTTGAATCCATCATTTTGATCCGAATAGTTAGACATTATAACTAAATCTGCTGCCCATAAATCGTCAATTCCTAATGTTATAATTTTTCTCTTTTTAAACTTTTTTCGTACTGGTGCATGAATTTCTCGAGCTTCAATCTCTATCTTATCTTTAGTCTTCAATTCTTGCTTAACAGGTTTTGGATTTGGATTCTTTATAAACTTACTCTTGTTTGTCTTACATTTTGAACATTTTGCAGCAATTCTATACAATCCATTTTGAGTTTGAACGATTTTTGAATCTATATTTTTCGTTTTCTTTTTACACTTGTGACAGTGAATTAAATCATCTTCCATTTACATATCAAAGTTTCCAAGTTTATTTAATTCGTCTAAAATATCTGTTTTATAGCCATACGGTACTGTATCGATCTTATTTTCTAGGACAATTCTCTTATCATCTTTAGCGTTCAGTGCCAGCTTGTTTATGGTAACAGTGTACAACTCATGTTTATAACTTTTGATGACTGTCATCTCCCTAAATTCTTCTTTATCTTCGAACAAACATCTCTTCAAGTTTTCGATATTTATTGTTTTTATTTACAACGCTTCTCTTAATTCCTTTACACCTAACTGGGTTTTTATCTAGATATTTGTACGAGTACATCTTAGACCTTAAACCACAAAATTCTTCTAAAACTTCGCTATTTAACTCATCTTTGAATTTCCCTATTACCTTCTTATTTTTAGTAGTGAAACATTCATGATCTTTTTGGATAATCACTTGTATCAAAGTCATCTATATTTTCTTTAATAATCTTAAAAGGATCTCGTTTCAATTCTAGAAAATAACTGTCTGTATCCATGTAACACAGATTCAAATCTGGATCAAAACTCTTTAATTTTTCATAATAAAATTTATACATTAACAACTTTGACAAATCAAGTACTGAAAACCCTATGTAAATCGGCTTGTTAAATTTTACTTTCTGTTTGTACATGTGACTCGCTATACAGTTGTCGTCAAAGATAGTGAAGCTTTTGAAGTTCGTTTTCTTGGCCTGTTTCATTGAAAATTCTTCATTTCCTAGTCTAATATCGCATCTATTTCGCACATTTTCCATACTTTTTCCAAAAACTGAGTTGTTCATCAGCTTATAAAAGTCCTTTTCAAAGTCGCTTGTAGCTTTGGTTCTCATGTTTGTGTTAAAATCAATGTATTCTTTCATAAAAGGCTTCTGATCGAATGCAATAACTCTATTCACATGTTTCAAAATCATAACCTTGTTCCAAATAGAACTTCAAATTTCTCGAATGAACAACGTATTCAGTTTTATCCAGTAGAGTTGTGCAAAGTTTGTTTTTAAAATGTTCTGGAGCAAGAGGTAAATCCTTGTGATGTTCGTGTAAATTTGTTGGATATCCAAGATCGACTTCGAGAATATAGCCATAATCTTCGTCGCCAGTGAGTTCTAAAATTGTTTCTTGCCACTCTTCTTTTTGTATACGTTTTAGGATCCATCCACTTGATATCACTAAACGGCAGTTTTTGCATAAGACCATACCCATAAAGGTTGTTTGCATCGAGATAGAGTAAATAGTTTTCGGGCTTTGTCTTATCAAAATCTTTTAAATATTTGTTATTTGCTTTCACATATCGTTTAATACACTGAGAAATGCCCCCGCGAATGCCTTTTTCAATCATCAAATACATATTATAATCGTTAATTAGCTGAAGCTCAATTTTCGTTAATTTTAACATAGGAATCTTGAATTTGGAGAAAATGAAAGATAAATTCGGGTTTACAATAATTGCCGAGTTGGAAGATTGTAAAGTACACTTGCCGAACAGATTTTTGACTGTTTTGGATGAGAAAAAGATTAAAGAATTAAACAAAAATTAAAAATTACACTTGATTGTTACTGGAAAGAAGACTATAAAAGATAAAGAAATTATAACAATTAACTTTGTATAACAATTAAATTTCTTTATTATTGAATTTGAGTAGATTCACAACTGACTCCATTTAGATAGAAAAAAAAATTTAACTAGTAATTTTTATTTTGAGAATAAAGGCCAGATTCATTAACGAAAATAGTGTCAGGATGAAGATTTTGAAAGGGTCTATGGCATAGACTCTTGTAATTTATATATTTAAAAAGTTGTTTTCTTGAAAATTTGAAGGTAAGCTATTCAATAGCTCCCCTTGATTCATCATTCTTTCGACAATCTTAAATATATTGTTGTTTTACTCTCATTATTTAATAGATTTCCTTCAGAGTCTTGAACAGTTAATACGATTTTTTGAATTCTTTTAATATTTTTTCTAATTGGAATATAATCGATTTCATTTGGTTTTTCACTGATTTTTGATCCATAAGCAACATTTGGGAAAAAAGTGTACAAAATTTCCGATTCTTTGTGTAAATGTTCGGTATGATTTTCAAAACTATGTTCAACGAGATTGCAGTGCACTTCAATTACATCGAACGGTCTAAATTTTGGCGTTTTATTTCCTAAATATACCTGATTTGGCTCAATAGTTTCTTGAACAAACCCTAATAAATCTACAATAATTTGCTGAAAACATTATTCTTACTGGTGATTTTATTTGAATTTTATTAGAGAGATATTTTTTTTTGCATTTCAAACTTGTTTTCGTCAAAGTTTAAAGATTTATCTGATTGTTTGAATGTTTTCAGATAATTTTTAAGGGAATTTTTTATTTGATCGAAAGTATAATATCCTTTGTTTAAACCATAATATTTTGTTACGTTCTTCTCACTAAATCCTATACAATAAGGAGAACTTTCACTAATATTTATTACAAAATTATCGGAATAAAAACCGCTTAAACCGATAAAATAATTTGATTCTTCCTCTAAGTGTATAGGATGTTCCAAGTTTTAAAACTAATTTAGAGCTTTCTGAAGTCAACTTGAACAGCTTCATTTTCGCAAGCGTTGCTTCAAGATGAAAATCTTCTATTTAAATGGAGAAATTTTTAAAGCAAAAAGATCAGATAAAACTTCAAACGTTTGAAGAAAATAAGAAAGATCAACCAATCAGATTGTTAATTGTTGGTTCAAGTGGATGTGGAAAAACAACTTTATTATTGAATTTCATCTACAATAGGTTGATTCCTTATTCCAATTTGTACGTCTTTAGCAAGTCTTTGGAACAAAACGCATATAAAAAATTACAAGAAAGATTTGAAAATATTGAGAAGAACTTAAGCAAAGAAATATCACATTTTTATAATGCTTCCGAGGACATAGTTCCGTTAAGCGAATGTAAACCCAATTCGTTAATCGTTTTTGATGATTGTATTTTGGAAAATCAGGACGTTATTAAGGAATATTTCGTAATGTCTCGTCACAAAAACATATCTTGTATCTATCTTTCCCAATGCTTTTCAAAGGTTGATAAACAAGTTATTAGAAATAACCTGAATATGTTGTGTATTTTTAAGCAAGACGATCACTATTCGAGAAAGATTTACAACAATTATGTGGGATCTGATATGAGTTTTAACCACTTTAATGAATTATGTGATAAAATTTGGAAAGAAGACTATGGATTTTTAACTATTAATCTAACTTTGAAGCCTAAAAATGGTAAATATTTGAATAAATTTTCTAATATAAATGCTGCTCAGTGGTCTCGATAAAATATTTGTTACAATTATTTTTTACATTATCTTTACTTTTTATTTACATTATGAAAATAACAGAAAAAACGGTAAATCTTTTCACGTTCCACGTTTTACGTTCCACGTTCACGTTCATGTTTCACGTTTCGTGTTCACGTTTCACGTTTCGTGTTCACATTCCACGTTTCGTGTTCACGTTCTCGTTCACGTTTTACGTTCCACGTTCACGTTTTACGTTCCACGTTCACGTTTTACGTTCCACGTTCACGTTTTTACGTTCCACGTTCACGTTTTTACGTTCCAACGTTCACGTTTTTACGTTCCACGTTCACGTTTTTACGTTTCCAACGTTTCAAAATTTTCCTAAATAAATGGCGAACGTAACTTCTGAAGAGGCGAAAAAACTTGATCAAATCGAAAAGAAATTAATCAAAGAATTTAAAGAACAGATTCGAATGGATGAAGAAGAAACAAGAACTTATTCAAAAAATTAATCAACCTGTAACTTCTGCAATAAAAAATGTTGAGGGCAAAATTGAAAATGTTTTAAGCGATAATCAAAATTTAATGAATTTGGTTCCAGTTGTACGACAATTTGCTGATATTTCGATTCCAGAATCTGAAGTAGAAGAGTTTGAATTACCAAAATTACCATCTTCAACACCATTTAGACCTCGAATCATTGAAGACTCTACCATAGTTGAACCAATAAGTCCTGGAACAACGGATATAATAATTGGTGAAATTGGTAAAAAATTTCTTCCTAGAGTAAAAGATGATAAATTTGGTTTGTATTGGGATAAAAAAAGAAAAGTTTTATGATTGGAAATTTGCCCGTGAATTTTGAGCATAATGATATCATTATTAATGAAAAAACATATGAAGGAACTCAGGGTTTATGGAGATTATTAACAGGCACTGATGTTTCCAAAAGACGGTTTATATTCTGAAGAAGACTTGAAAAAGTATACTGAAATTTTATGGAAATCTGATTCAATTTACAAAAATAATGATCCATCAACTAAGAAACCAAAGTCAAGTAAAGGTAAAAAATATCTCAATTTGATTAAACCAATTTGGGAAAAAAGAATCGAAGGATCAGGTGTAAGAAAATACAGTGATAATAAGATTGAATACAGATATATCGACGATTTGACAAAACTCGATGGAATTATTAATTATATTTATGCTCAAGAAAAGGCTGGAAACAACAATTTTTTGAACGAAAAGAAAGCGATTAAAGATTTTATTTCGAACAAACTTGATGAAATGATTGAAAAAACCTGATGGAATTAAATATTTAAAACGAGTTTTGCCGGCAATAAGTTCATCTATGATTGAGGGTAGTGGACTTTTGAATGATTTTATCAACAATTTACCTTTTGAATTACACGTACCAACTTATCAGTATCTGGGGCCTGGCACAAAACTCGAAAAAAGACTAAAAAGAGGAGATCCTGGTATAAATAAATTAGATCAAGCTGCTATGGAACACGATATTTTTTATGCAAAACATAGAGACACAAATTCCAGACATATAGCAGATAAAGTTTTGCAAAGATAAAGCAATGGATAGATTTTTATCAAAAGATGCTAGTTTAGGTGAACGATTTGTTGCGCTTCCAACAGCTGGAGCAATGTTTTTGAAGAGAAAACTAGGAATGGGAATCGAAGAGAACTTGAAATTTTAACTATATAAATGGAGGTGAACGTAAACTTCAGCAAAAATCAGAAAGAAAAAATAAAATCCGCTTTTAAGAAGAAAATACCCGTTAGTAATTCAATTTAAAATAGATCAACTAAAAAATGGCGAAGATAAGATATTTTTAACAAATAGACAATACAATAAACTCGAAAAACATAAGAAAAACAATAAAGGAACCAGAATAGAATTTTCTTATAATCAGTTGAAAGAACTTAAAAATGGTGGACTTTTGAAAGATTTATTAGATTTTGGAGAAAATATTCCAGTTGTTAAAAATGTTGTTCCTTATGTTCGTAAAGCTGCTCCAATCGTTAAAAAAGATGTGATTCCTATTGTTCGAAACATTTTAAATTGGTTAGATAAAGAGTTGGAAGATGTTACAGGATCTGGATTAGATGAAAAAACTTTGAATTACGTGAAATCAAACATTGAAAAAAAAATTTTAACCTTTAACATTCGGGGAATTGGAAGAAATCTGCAAAAATATTAAACATTTTAGAGGAATCTTCATGAGAGATACATTACCTGAAAAAGTTAAGAAATTTGAATGTGGAATTGTGAATTTAGACTCGATTATGGGAAGTGGAACACATTGGATTTGTTATTATAAAAATGATAAGAATGCATGTTATTTGATTCGTATGGAAGAATTGAGGACAAACCACCTATAGAATTGATTAAATATTTGAAAAAATCAAGCGTCTACTACAATGATTCTCAGATTCAAGACTATAAAGATCCCCCAATTTGCGGTCATTTATGTGTTTTTGTTTTGAATGAACTGAGTACTGGGTAAAGATTTTAAAGAAGTTGTTAACAAATTATTACTTAATAAATATGGATTCACAAAATATTTTTGACGTATTTGGAACACAAATTATTCAAAATGTAGATAATAGTTTGAATTTTGATAGTTTGAGAAATGAGTTTGATAACAAGTTAGAAAATTTATTACAAAACCTTCCAGATTCAGATATGTTTGCTGTCGAGATTTAAGATTTTAAAGCAGAATATGATAACAAACTTGCAAATTTCATGAGTTCAAATGAAGTTGCTGATAAAATAAAAACATTGGAAAAAGAAGTTGATGATGGTGTAAAAAAATTATTTACCAATTTAATGCCTCATATCGAAAAAGCTGATAAAATTACTGAAGCGATCAAAGTTGAAAAGAATTATGTTAGTTTGGCTAATAAAAAAAGAATTGTCGGTGTTCGACCTGGTATTGACAAACATGATGTTGTTGTTAAAGAACAAATTTTAAAACCTCTAAAATTATCAGAAAACATCGATATTGTTGATTTACATGATCCGAATGTTAAAAATGCCTTAGATTTTAAAGGAAAAAGAATTAGCGGTGTTAGTAAAGGAATTAATCCATTTGATGTTGTTGTAATGATTCAATTAGAAGATCCTATTAAAATGTTTAATGAACTAAAACAAAATTATGAGAATCATAAACAGCATGTTAAAGATTTTACAACAGAAGTCTATGACAAGTTAGAAGCCAGAAATAGAAGATCAGTAGACGAAGTTGGTGAATTACTTGATAAAGTAAATAAACTAGAAGAAAACTTTAATACATATAAAAATAATGTTAATTAATTAGTTGGTTGTAACAATTAACAAAATTCTGGAAGATTTTGATACACATTTCAATGAGAAAGTAAACTTTTTTTGAAAATTTTGGTACACGTTTCAATGAGAAAGTAACACATAATAATGAATTACTTAAAAGAATAGATGATCGATACTCTTTATATCTCGATAAAGTAAATAAACTAGAAGAAAACTTTAATAAATTTAAAGAAGATGTTAATAAAACTTTGAAAATATTGATAACAGATTTAATGGATTAGGCGGCTATGATGACTAATTTTCCTTATATAAATGGCGCTCATATATTGTGTGAGATGTAAAGAAAAAACTGCAACAAATGATATAAAATACTATGCAAACATCAATGGAGTTAAGAGAATTTCTGGAAAATGTGCTGAATGTAACGCAAAAAAGAGCCAATTTTATAAAAACTTGATTATGAAATTTTTTCTTAATAAATAGAGATGGCGGGACATTACAGTGCTTTCGATCTTTTTATAATGCAACACGAAAGAGATTTGAAAAAAGAACATTGGGATGACATTTCTCAAAAATATGAATTATCCGAAGATATGATGAGATTATACGTAAACAAATTGAATTGGTATAACATTGCTAAATATCAAACTTTATCATCAGAGTTCATTCAAGAAAATATACATTATCAATTAAAAGATCATATGTCTGTTCTTTGTCTCTATCAACACTTGAGTATAAAGTTTTTGGATGAAAATAAAGATACAGTTGATTGGAACAATATTATAGATAGCGGTTACTATCCTGTGCAGATTTTATTGAAATATGTGACCGAGATCGCAAAATTTAAGGAAGAGAATCCTGAATATGACGAAGTAGATCATTAAAAATGACTCTAATCTTTTTAATTATTTTACTAAAATTTATATCTTTTCTTATAAAAACGTACATTAGATCGATGAAAAAAATGATACACGATGTTTAAAATTTCTAAATTTTCTCTTATTAAATGGCGGACTACAGAAAATATGCTAGTGATATTGAAAGGGCGGAGTTTAAAAATTTCTATCCAATTAGTAAACAACATTTGAATGAACCGAATAAAAGAACTGAGTTTAATATTGATTTTGGAGATAACTTTTGCTCATCTAACATCCAGTTTTATATTTCTGGAACTTTAACAAAACAAGATGGTCAAGCATATCTTGGAACTGATAATGTTAGATTATTCGATAATTTTATACCGTTTTTATTTTCTAAGATTGAAGTAAGAAAACACAATAAATTGATAGAAGAAGTCGAAAACTGTGGCCAATTAAGCACAATTAAAGGAACTATTTCGTATTCAAAAAGTGATGTTATTTCTCAAACTTCTAATGGCTTTGAATCAGATTTTAAATTTGGTGTTTTTGAAGCAGCTGGAAATTTATCTCATTTTGGATTAGGATTTTTTTGAAAATGTTACTATTCCGATCTATAAAGGAGGATTTTATCTAAGTTTTATAAGAGCAGAAGACGATGATGTGATTCTGAAGACTGCAACTGGAAATGTTATGCCTGTTGATGGAAAAATAACAATTACAGATTTTTTTTATTAGAGTTTCCAATGATTGATTATAAAATCACGAGTAAAATAAGGTTGATTGATGAAATTACAAAAAGTCAAAACATTATGTTTAATTTTCTAGATTGGCAATGTATTGAACAAAAAGGTATTTCCGGAACAACTTATTCGTTCGATATCACAAATATTTATAGAAATATCTTCAATCCCAAGTTCGTTATCATAGGTTTTCAAACAGATAGACAGAATAATCAAGAAAAAAATCCTTCAAAGTTTGATAGTTTGGATGTAAAAAATATCAGAGTAAAATTGAACGGTTCTTATTATCCAGATGAATTACAAAATTTAAACATTTCCGGAGGTCTTTTCAGAATCATGTATCAGATGTATCAAGATTTTAAGAAAGTTTACTGTAATAATAAGGAAATGTATTACAATCCTAAAGAATTTTTAGCGAATAGACCTATTTATGTCATTGATACAACAAAGAGTTTGACAAATATTTCTGGTTTCAAAGAAACGATATAATTATCAATATGGATTTTCAAAAAGCTGTTACAAACGCGATTTGTTATGTTGTTGTTGTCTCTGAGAAATTTTTAGCCTATGATGTGATTAAGAAACGATATTTGAGAAATTTCAGTAGTTAATGATGTTCATATTATTCTCTTTCATTCCTTCTAATATTTCAAAAATATACTCTTTCGCCACTGAAAAATCCCGATTTCTCCCGTTAATAATCTTTATAATCGTACACATAATATCCTAAATAGTTGTACAATAGAATGAAATTATTTCTATTTATCTCTGTTGTAGAAATGTAAACACAAACATTTGCGCTGAAAAATTTATATCTCGGCAGACTTAAGTTCCATAATCTCCATTTATAAAAAAATCTTTTTGTTTAAATGGAAGAGTATAATGCCAACTGTTACAAGTGTTATAATAGAGGAGAAATTATTGATTAAAAAATATTTAGTTTGTAGAGATTGTAATTTAATTTTGTACGAAAGACCTAAACCTAAGAAATTTCGAAATAAACTAACACATTTGAATAATCTGCTTATGAAATTACAATACGGAGGTGAGAAACAAACAAAATTTGTTACAGAATTTAGAAAACAGAATAAAAATTTTTACTTATCTCTTGGAACCGTTGAAAAAATTATTTTCCTTTTCAAAGAATACATTAGGTTTGTAGGTATCGATACACACGTTTATTATGAAAAGATTTTACCTATAATCTTTCACTATTTGGATATTGAATTTGATTACGATTTTAAGCCTGAAATCTTTGATGATTTTATAGTACATTTGGAGAAATTAAACGAAGAACCTCGTGAAAAGAATGCGGTTTTACTCACATTCTCCCCGACTTCTCGAGTGATTGTTAGCAAATTTCATTTTTTCCGTCTTTAAATTTTTTCTATTTAAATGGAGTTCTTGAAAGAGTTAAATGATATTGGAGAATGTAAGTTTAAAGAGTATAAGAAGTTAAATGAATTGGAAGAAAGGAAGAAACATAGAATCTTGAATTTGGAGAAAATGAAAGATAAATTCCGGGTTTACAATAATTGCCGAGTTGGAAGATTGTAAAGTACACTTGCCGAACAGATTTTTGACTGTTTTGGATGAAAAAAAGATTAAAGAATTAAACAAAAATGAAAAATTACACTTGATTGTTACTGGAAAGAAGACTATAAAAGATAAAGAAATTATAACAATTAACTTTGTAGAATAAAGTCTTAACTCTAAAACTTGCAGTCCCTCCCCACGTCATAGTACTGTTTTGATAACCCATAGTTGGTGTCTTTCTTCATAGGAATCACATGGAATATTATCTACAGTAATACCTTTTGTTTCACACAAAATGTGGCTATATTCTATAAGAAAAATTCTATAATGCTCTTTAATGAATTGTGTTGATAAATCTTGATACTCACAAAAATTCCTAAGAAATTCATCAATTAAGTCTTGATTATCTTGAAAGAACGTATAATATGGGAAAAATGTCATAAAAAAACGATGAAAACTCTCTGTTTGTTTATTTTTTACTTTCTTTTCAATATCTTTCGTAATTATATTAAATATGTAATCCCTTACTTTTTTAGTTTTTTGCCGATAGTAAAACACTCCATTAGACGTTTTTTCTGCAAAAGACTTTACAAGTTCTTTGAATTCTGTATCATTTAAGGAAAGTATCAACTGTTCTTTAAAATGTTTTGGTAATTCGTTGAACTCGTTAAAATTGTCTTTCTTTGTAAGTTTTTGAAATGCTAGAAACTGAAGAGAGCTTGGTGAGTTCATGTTGTTTATTTAGTAGAAAAGTTTTTTATTAAAGTACAGTATGTTTTTTAGTAAAAATGTTTTAAATTGATTAAATTTTATTAAGATAAATCCTTTATTCGTAGCAGATTTGACAACATTTTACAAAGCACAGCTTAAGAAAGTAGAAGCAAACAGCTGTAGATTTGGTTAATTTTTCATTCCACAGAGTAGATAGTAATGTACCGATCGCTTTTGGAGACGAACGACTGTAGATTCGGTTAATTTTTCATTGAGATTTGCTGTGTTATTTCTCAGCTTCCTTTATGGTACATTGAACAGTATTTTACATTGCTTTTCGGTCGGCTCCGAAAGTGCGCCAGGAACCCCATATTACTATCTACTAATACATACATACATAATTTAATTCCTAAGACCATATTCTAAAAAACTACATCCTTTAAATTGATTTTAAATAAACATCAACTTGTATAATTTTGTATTAAATAATTAATTTTTAGTATATCTAAAATTTAGCATTACTTTTAAAATTTAAATTTTTTTTCAAATTAAAATTATTTTTACCTTTTATTTTTAGTTCCTGAGCTAGATTTAGTTTTTAAATTATATTATTTTCATGAGTAATTTTGTTTATTCTCTCCTCTAAATAGTGGTAGAGGCGAAGATGTTGAGGTACTACACAGTAACATTTGGCATCAATTTAATCAAGACTAAGGTCCTTGACCTATTCCATACTGGTATACTGAAATACTTTTTGGCATGCGTGAGTCAAATGATAGAAGTAGCAAAATTAGTATATCTCAGCAAACATATCTCTTCCCGTTGCTCTTTGTTATGTTTCAAGGGCCCCGTAAAGGAATCATAATACAGGTAGAAATATTTCCCAAGTGTACGTTTATTTGAAAAGCGATATTTTCTGGACTCTTCCTTGTGTACTGTTCTAAGACAGATTCCAGATGGTTTCGAATAGAAATGTCAGTCAAATAATTAGTACATATGAACTCATACAGCAGTATTATCTCGAAACTTAATCTAGAATAAACCCTTTCCTCAGCAACATTCGCGAGTGTTATAATTATTGGGAAAATTTGCACTAACTTATTATACAGGAGAGATTTGGTATATTATATCCAAAGTGACGTCACCCGGAACTTTGCTGCGAACAATTATAATTCCCTTATCATTTGTAAAGTAAGTTCTGTTCATTGGAAGAAAACTACTTCTCATCATCTCATTCTGTATCATTTCTACACATCGTGATTTAAAGGACTCATACTGGAGTTTTAAGTTGACCCTAGTGTAGACTAGGAAACTTCGATCAGCAATTCTGAGACAAATGTAAAAAATCCCAATCTCCACACTCAATCCTGTCTCCTGCTTCAACAGGAATTCCACATTGCCTCCATTATTAACGTCTGTCGGACTTCGATGAATAGTACCCTCCTCAGCATCTGTGGTATAAGGTGTATGCATTGAAAGAACATTCCATCTCATCATCTTATTCCATCTCGTTAATACATAAATGTTTCAAAGTACTCCTACAGATTTTTAGACCCTGATATGTTTTATAAAACTTCCCAGAGTAATATAAAGTAATTTGAAAACGGTAAAACTCGAAAATCAATCTTGTCACATTGCTTCAGGACGGTGTTTATATATTGCCTTCAATAGAACATAATTCCGAAGCCAAACACGAAAATTGATTTTTCGTAGCAATCTGAGACAATTCTTGTAATTGCAAGAACACTGCATATCTTCTTTTATCTGACTTCTCCATATGGTGTTTTATGACAAATCTCCGAAGTAGTTCCAAGTCAGATACTTGTCCAACTCATAGAAAACTAAATCATTCCACTATAGGGCAGCCTTATTTCGCTTAAAAAGGATACATCCAAATCATTTTGGTAGTTTCAGAAAATCATTTTGAACATACATAAAAAATTAACATAGGAACAGGTGTAATTGTATAAAGTCCTCATTTTTATGCCAGTAAAAAAGAAGTCATCTGGATATTTGTAATTTTTTAGTTATATCACTCAACGATGGTGAATGTCCAGAAAACCATGTTTCCTTATAAATCCTTGCATAAAAAACATTAAGAAAAGTTAATATACTCATTCCATTATAAAGAGCCAGAACTGACCTTCTTGCAATCATGTCGTTATCTGTCCGTTTGTTGCTCGATCACTTTTAATACAAATGGTACACAGATTTCTCTTGGTCTATGGAAGAACTCTACAGATTGTTTGGTTCAACATTACAAGGGTAAAAGGGGAATCCTGTTTTCGTCAGTGCGCTACAACTTTAATTAATTTCTGTTGGGGCCTTCGACATTTCGTTGTAAAGTATAATTAGATGTAAATGTAGCTAATGTTTTTATCGTGATATCCTACAGTTTAGATCAAAAATAATTTAAAAAACGGGAATATTTGTATTTTTTACGCTTTCCTTATTCAATTTAATATAACGCTGTGACATTGCAATAGCGAATGCATCGAGATTTCTGTGAAATGTCACCGCAACTAATTGATGATGATGCTTTATAATCTATTGATGATGAATTTATTATTTGAGTCCGATACAAAAGCCATTAGCAATGTCAGAGATAAATGACCGGAACGACAATAACTTCCACTTTTTGTTTCGTTGGTTTCCGTTCCCTCCCACTATATTGTTGACTTCCCCAGTCTCAATTGCGTCACCGCGGGCTATGATTATTCATGTGAACTTTGTTTGATACAGTGGGCTCCATCAAAGGTTTTAACGACATTGAAAATAATATTCATGCTATAATTAAAATTTCCATTGAGTTTTACATCTCGTTTAATCCCTCTGACCATATAATGTTTAATAACAACAACACAGTGTAAAAGTTAAGAACTACTAAACCAAACATAGGATAATTTTCCAATTATATTATTTTACTTTAAAAGTTTATAGTATTTAGATTTTTATTTCCAATATTCTTAGTTCAGTATCTCCAAATCAAATCAAACATTAGCATTTGACTTGAATGAGATTTTGCCCAAAAATATACACTTTTAGTTACGTTTAACATAGTTCATCATAGCATAGTAGTCAAGTTTCATCGATTTTTAAGACATTCCAATCCAATATAATTTACGACTCATCGATAACAACAAACGACAGAGAGATTCTACGTACTTTCATTCAAGAGCACTCTTGAAATAAATGTAAAATTACAACGAAATAAATCCTACCATTTACAAATAATGTTTTTCAATTTTCCTCTTTTCCTCAGTACACATCATTGCAAATTAAACCATACTTATTTATTATCAAGGTACTTCCTAAGTTTGTTTAAACCACAAAATGTAAAATTATGTAGTATTATTTAGAATCTTTTAACCTTTACAGGTAAGATTTTAATAATGAAAAGATTACTACGCGCCTTCTGACTGGACCAGGAAAATTATTACAAAACGATTTTTTTTGTATAAATAATTGATTTTTACGCCATCTTATTGGAACGAATACGCTTGTAATGGTTCAAAGGTTTATGGAATTCTGATTGGATATGTAATCTATTATTCAAGCTGTAAAAAAATAAACTTAGTTCTTCTTGGTTGTTACATGCCTTCTTTGAACGTAAAGATCTAGATCGATTTTGTACTTTGTCATTATTTATTCTTTATATTATTCATGAAATTTTATTCAAGTTGCTTGACTCTTTTAGCTCTTCCAATTACAGATCAGGCGACACATTAAATATTTAAATTTCCTAGCATTTAATCTTCTTTACAGATCTTAGGTAAAAACTATTTTTAAGACAACTACTATGAAGGGTTGTAAAAGAAAGACAAATAAGTTAAAAATAATTATAACAAAATCCTAAATACGTTTGAAAAAAATATGTGTATATATTTTTACAACAACTTTTACCTGGAAATTTTTCAATATTATGGAGCTTTAAAATATTAGAAAGTGTTTAGATTATGTAAAATTTATAAAATTAAGAGTTACTGTCTTTTAAGTGTTGTAAAACAAAACATTTAAACTAATAATGCATCTTTAGTTTACCATTTCGAGATGACAGGCCCTCCTGAAAATTATCTTTTTCTAACTAATCCGAAAGGGACATTTGTAACCAGTTCTTCAAACTATGAAGTAGTTTTTAATGAATAAAATTATATTTTAAGCATTTTAATAATTTTTTTCCCCAAAATGTTTCAGACTAATGAAACTCATGATCATTTTCTGAAATAGTATTATATGCTTTCTTAGTTTTCTGTTCTTATAAATTAACATATTAGGTACTCATTCATATTAAAGAATAAAATAAGTTTATAAACTATGTAGGGTACTTAAAAATAGAGTATCAGCGAATTTAATATTTTTCAATTTCAATTAGTCCTACCGATTCTGGATACAAACCTTAAAAATTGTTGAATTTGTTCTGATTTTTGTGTTTAGGTGATTATTTTTAGTGCTTTTATGAGTTAATGTGACATATAAATAAGTGTTTAACGTAACACTGTTTTTATTGAACACTAGCCGTTAAACGCGCTTTGCACGTCATTTTCAGTCTAAGTCAGTAGCCTATTTAGTAAAAGTCTTATTTAATTTTATAAATAATTTCTGAAACCTTTTTCTATACTTCTGTTTATAATAAAGTTTTTGTTGGACTAAAAAAAATCCGGATTAGTCAAGTCATTTCTGAAATTCTTGAGCTCATGCA
This sequence comes from Homalodisca vitripennis, assembly GCF_021130785.1. Lineage (NCBI taxonomy): Eukaryota > Metazoa > Arthropoda > Insecta > Hemiptera > Cicadellidae > Homalodisca > Homalodisca vitripennis. Next base: position 15,901,124 of record NC_060211.1, read on the forward strand.
ACATAATGTGTTTATTTAGCGGTTGAATTTTATTAATAAGTTTGTTATAAATACAACTATAACAAACCTAATATAAGAAAATAACCTTAATATATTTAATAATTAAAAGTAAACACACACATAGGCTATTATTAATACTGAAAGAGTCAGACTAAATTAGAATAAAAAGCAATAAAACTTTTAAAATAATCATAGAAGATACCTTGAAAGTTATCTCTTTCAGAGAGTTTCGTATGATGATGTGAAACTTCTCTTATTTAAAATGCATTAATTAATTAAGGGTTCTTAATGCCATTATGTAAATTCAAGCAATATTTTAGACCAAATTCTATTTCCTAGTTATTGTCTACACACTCTAAGGAAGTAATATTGTTTTAATATAGTAGGGCCAACATGTTAGCCCTTACCGATATTTCAGAACATTGGAAAATGGGTTCAAGACCTTTGCTAGATATGAAAATGCACATGTGTGAAATATTTTTCAAGTAGTTATAAAAAACCTTTTCATTTACAGTTTAGATACAACACGATATACAGATACATTTAATATACGAATAATTTCCCCTTAATGACCCTGTACTGTGAGATAAAAACGCTAAGTACTGTAATATACATGGGAATGAAGTAGCAATAGGAACATTTAATAATTGGAAAATATGGTTGTGGGAGTAAATTCACTACACACAATTCAGTAAGAATTGTTATACAATTGAGTATTTACGATCGCAATAAAATTAAGTATTTGCTTAAAAGGGTTTTAAAGGTACTTAGGTAGATAGTATTGAATTTCATAAATTCTACATTAAATCTAGGCATAACTTCGTTAATTAATACATTAATTTAATTTATTTCAAACAAGTAGTATTTAATTTAAATAATTATTATATATCAATTAGTATTAACAATAATTACTCATCTGTGATTGTTGTATAAAATAAATCAAAACGTTTAAATAAACTAAAAATATAATCTTTTACACTTATTACATGTCGAATCATTTTTAAGAGTTTATAGGCTTTCACCAAAAAATGTTTTTGTGGAGCATAAGTATGTTTTTTTGTATGTATTTTGAACGCATATAACAAACAAGCACCCTATTCTCAACCAAGTCAGCACCAAGTCGTAAATCCGGCTTATAGTACATCAGGGGACTGAGTAACTTATCTTGTACCAATATAACACATTACATATTTAGGTGCTGACTAATGCATAAGCGTATGCTACGAAATATATACGGCTTAACGTCGTTTAAATAAATTTAACTTACACGTTAGGAAATGTTTTTTTACACCTAACGTGAAAAACTGTTATTAATAAACATGCTTTTTTATTAAAACTTATATATCTTTATCGTTTTTTTAAGTATGTGCAAGGTATTTATTAGTAGTAAGTAAATAGTAGAAAAAACTAATTTTAAAGAGTACACACCAAAAGTAAAATGAAATTACTATTACAGAATTAATTTTAAACCAACGTTTTGAAACTATCCCTTAATTCAACTCTATTATTTAGCTTCTGTTCTGAAAAAATAATGAAATCGTATTTTTAAACGTGACTTTAAAAGAAATCTGAATAAAACTTCTCATAATAAATTGAGATTTTACGTGTTTTGGTCGATTGGCCACACATTACTGTATTTTGATATAAATTGCAACAAAAGGGAAGAATGGGTGTGGCAATTGCAACATAAAAGTTTTATTCACACCTAGATGCATTTTGTTGTCATTATGGTCAATTATTAGGCTATATTTAAAATTAACAGCTAAATAAAATAACAATGTGAAGTTAAGTCTGTGAGGATATTTGAAGCTTGAGGGAAAAGTATTCTCAGTAACTAAAATCAACTTCTGTAAAAATTATTGCTAATCCGTGGATTTTATATATATATAAAAACCTTGTAAATTCTAAAGAATACCTAACCGATAACAGTTAGAGCAATTTTACAATAGTGTTCTGTACGTATTCTTTATTTAGAAAAACATATATAAGTTTATTGATTATTTTAACCCAGTTTTATATGTATTTAACAACGGAGAGTTAAAATTTCTGAGATTAGGCAAATATATTATTCATGAGAAGTTGTTTAAATAAACTAATAATATTTTATTTTATGTGGAACATTCCCGAACACAGCTGCTCTATAGAATGATTCAATTGTAACAATAAATTGCATAGTAATTAGATAATAAAATCAGGCATTAATGATAAAAGTGTAAATTCAAATGAAATTTTAGATATGCTTTCGGCTGGATAAAGGACAATTATGTCAGAAGGCAATTGCAATACTTGTGGCCTATCAAAGAAATTAATTTTTGCTATTTCCAAATGAAAATCTTAGTAGATTCCACAGTTTTATATTGCTTCAATCTGACGAAAATTATTCTGTCGTAATGGAAGCTTCCATAAATTGAGAATTCTTACAGTCTGACACGTTTCCAGAAGTAGGGACCTTACTGGGGTTGGAAGCTTTGCATAGAGAACCCTTTTCAATAGAAAAAATGCATCGGAGAGTGGAAAATCACAGAACACAGAAGCTTCGATAGAAGTTCTTTGGTGTTTTAGATATTTCCAGTAGCTTCTAATATATGAAGACCAAAATTTCCTTCATTTTAGAATGTTCCACTGAAACTCCAAGTAGATTGAACAATATCTTTGAGACACTAGAATAAGTGGAGGAAAAATATTATCAGTAGAATAATTTAGTTCAAACCCCTACTAAGCCACGAAATTACCACTTATGAAAAAGACTTTTAGGGAATTTTAATATTCTGAGATCTCTACACTCTTGGTTTCTAAGAAGATTACTATCTTCACGATAAATACTCGGACATAGAATGTGGCTGGTAATGGTACAAGGAAATGAGAATCATTGACATTACTATTGTTGAGGTTACTATACTATACTTGATATATTATTTCGGTTGACTGTTTTTCAATAATCTAATAAGGTGTTTTTTTTTTGAAAACTTCAAACTCGTATTAAAAGACTTATAGCCCAAGTATTAAAATTCTTTTGAACGGGAGTCTTGGACACCAGTGGGATGTGTTTTTTAAAACCACTGATTTTAGTGACGTCACAATGTTTTATTTTCAAAAAGATGGAGCTCCTCCACATTATGCTGTTCCTGTGTGACAATGGCTAGATGCACACTATCCAGATCACTGGATCGGTAGAGGAGGATCAATTGAGTGGCCGGCAAGGTCTCCAGACTTAACACACTTAGACTTTTTTTAAATCAATAGTTTTTAAAAAGACATCGCACTGGTGTCCGAAAGTTAAAAAAACACTGCTGATTGCAGACACTTAACCAGAGAAACGTTTATAAAGGTTAGGTAAGAATTTGGAAATAGGTTATTTTTTGCTTGAACAACAATGGCTACCTATTTGATAATTTTATTTCAAGTTTACAAAGGATTAATAACAGTATTCAGTGAGTAATTTTGTTGTTATTAGCGGTAGTACAGTATTTTTAGACTAATAATTGTTGTGTAAGAAATTACATTATTGGCTACTAATAACAAGCGGCTTGGCCGATTTCAATTTCTTTGCCAAAATACAGCATTTTTTATGAGCTTATATTTGAGGTGTCACTAGCTATTAGTTGCCATTCCTAAATGTTAACTTTAGGTAATGGGGGGCATGGTTAGGGAGCAACCCCATTTTGAAAATATATTTTTTTGTCCCCCAATTAGTACTATACACTATCGTTTACATAATTTTGATACTTTGACTATAAGTCTTTTAATACGGAGTTTGCAGTTTTCAAATGAACACCATTTATATAAAACATTAACTAAATAATAGTCCTGTTATTTTGAATACAGCATTTACTTTTTTAAGACAAAGGCTAAATTATTTTCCTGCCACTAAGATCAATAAAAAATCATCGGTAACTAAACGATTGCCAAACAGCAGGTTATTTTTAGAATTTCTACCACGTGACCAGAGATGTCTATAGCACTTCACCCCCTCTCTCAAAATCTATAGCTCTATCTTTTTATATGTACTTGAGTACTGACAGACAGAAAATCTGACGGAAAATGAATTTTTTCAGCTCCCAAGGAAAGAGAATATCAAAAATACCGGCGTGATAACATATCGATCAGTAAAATACAACAAACAGAAAATAATTCAGGCAATATTTAAGAATATAAGGTAAAATGAAGGAACTTCTGTTTCTAGAGACTCCATAGCTCAACACTATAAGCTTCCCTTTCGATCATCGAAAGGCCTCTCTTTGATGATAGTTATGATGTTTGTTATGTAAACGTACACTAATAAATAAGCAACATAGTACAAAGTGTACCTTTTCTTCAGCACTGAATATACTTTTGTGAGGACGTTTAAATATATTTCTTATACAAGTAATAATTGCAATATAGAAAAAATTTATTTCAGCTACATAAACAGATATATATATAAAAATGTTGTTGCTTGTCTGGAACCCGGATTTTGATAAATTGAAAGAGGTTATGGGATTTCCATATAGGAGCCGCATTTAAAAGTAATAATAATTTGTTTCTAGTAAACAAAAATAAATACTTATATTGATTTCAATAAAGGTGTATGGTTCAAATATCACAGAAAAGTGAACAGCGACATTATATGAAGAATTTTGCAAAGTTTTGAATTACGCTGTAAAGAATGCTGCGGTTGGAAAAAGTTTTATTTTAATTCTTCTAATTAACTGCAATTTGATGTTAAGATTAACATCAAATTGCAGTTAATTTGATGTTCATTTGTAACTGCGCTTGTTGAAGATTCAAGCGCAGTTACTTGAGGATAATAATCCTAATCCTTACCGAATATTATGTTATTTTTGCACACAGGATTAATTAAATACAAAATAATCAATGGTTTAAAAGCAACAAAACAATTCAGTGTTTAATTAAACATTTCTTGTTTTGATCAACACGTGAGACCTCACTCGACTCCATCAACGTGCCCGATACGTTGATTAGTGAAACTTGATATTTGGTTTCGGTGATTGCTTTGATATCATTGCATCATTGCTTAACCAATCTCTCAACACGAGTTTGAAAATTTATTGCTCGTATTAAACCGAATAATGGAAAACATTAAATGAGTTTTTTTTAGTATTCCGCCTGCCACGAACAACCTGCTACTAGTTAGAGTGAAATTTGTAGTGGTGGTTAGCGGTCCAGATTTCCATATGGAAAATATTAACTACCAATTAAACATTTTTGAAAATGAATTTGAGTAATCATAAAGAAGGTACCATACATGTGCAGGTATCACGGTAAGATTTGCGTAAGATTTCTATTTTGATGCCTCTAATGTAACATCGTTTTAATTAATTCATCCGTTTTAGCAATTTTTTCTATCTAGGTGTAATAAAAAAGGCATTTAATTTTAAACGACTGTAAAAATTGGAACGACGTTTACCAGGATCTATAGAAACACAATTCATAGTAATTCCAAACGAGTATTTGTATACCTAAAACACTGCCCATTATGTGTTTTATTTATTTTCAAACTAACTAATCCAATGTTAACATATATTTAAACTGGAACCATGCGTGTGATTCATAATCAATTTATTATGAGTTTTCTGAAGGTTAGCAAACACGAATTATCCTAAATTTAATTTCCTATGTAAATTTATAATTTTAAACATATATTCTCCAATATCAACAGCATTTATTAAATGACAGACACGTTAAATTGTTTCTTTAGCCTAAAATTTAAGGTTTTCAGATAATTTTATATAATTTAATAACCCGTTTTATTTAGTACATTAGAAAATTAACTGTGTTAAACTTCAATAATATAAGTATATCATATTTATTATTTTATTTATAAACTGAATTAAGAGTCACATTTACTTAGTATTTACATCATATAATTTACGATTAAATGCATATTTATTCACTTAACGATTCTGTACTGTACATACGTAAGTTTTAACCAAGTTGTACAGTGTTTTCTTACTTGTGTAGAGTAACAGCTCCCTGGAAGTAATTTTCATGGGTTTGTGTCATAAGAAAGCAAAGATAATAATAATATTTAATAATATGATACCCAGTTTTACGTTTAAGTAGGATAACACTGTTATTTTTTTTAGGACGAGAGTAAATATTTGCAACTAACACTGACTGAACTTGCCATTGTTATATGTAACAAAACGTATAACACTAGAGTGGCTTTCGCCTGTGCTGGTGTGATGTGTGATTGTGAGCTTGACTTCTCGTGCTTGTGACTTGTGCTCGCGATTTGAATCCTGTGCAGTTACAACTGAACTAGACTCCAAGCAGGCAGCTCTGCTATAATTTGATTGGATTGCAGTTAGGATTTGAGTTAGTTATTCTTCTGAGGAATAAATTAGATTGCAAATGTCGGAGGAATTGTTTTACATTTTGTAACATACAAACATAGAAAATGTCGGAAATCCTACTATCATTTTAAAACCTTCTATCGTCACACTTTAAACATATAATTACCCCCCCCCCCCCCCACCCCCCCCCCCCCCCACCCCCCCCCCCCCCCACCCCCCCCCCCCCCCACCCCCCCCCCCCCCCACCCCCCCCCCCCCCCACCCACATATTTGATTTGAGACTTTTTAAGAAGATTATTAGACGCATTACATTACTCCAATTTACAGCCAAATGTATCACGCAATTTACAGCCAACTGTAGCAACAATTTACAGCCAAATGTATCACACAATTTACAGCCAACTCTATCACACAATGTAGTCGACTGTATCACAAAATTTACACCCAACTGTATTACAAAATTTACAGACAAACTGCAACACACAATAATTTACATTAAATTCCTCCAATTTACATCCAAGTGTATAGCCAATTTATAGCCAACTGCTATAGGCAACTGCATTACTCAATAATTTACACCATAGTGTATTACACAATTTTATAAAACATAAAAACTATCCCTAAGATATTAAAATTTCCATTTCGTACCAAAAATAATAACTAAATAGCGAGGTAAAAATGACACCACCATCTAGGATCTTCCAGAACTCTCTGATAGCGTGGAGATTATTATTATTACTTATTTATTATTATTCCTTCCTTAATAATTATTCATATATAAAGAATATCATGTCAATTTTCGTACTTATTTTTTTATTGAGACCATATTCAATCTTTTATTTGATACCTTATTTTCTTATAGAGAGAGTAATCAATAGAATGCCTTCATTTCGATGAAAATAAAAATGTTTAAATTCTAAATTCTTACAACACGCCCAACTACGCATTGTGCATTCGCATTATATTAAAGCTAAAATAGTCTTTACAGCACATCCATGGATGTCTGAGCTGCACAATACACACATTTGTAGGAATTTCTGTGCTCATCTTTAAGAGCCTCATACATTAAGATAGTGTAATTAAACTATTTCTCATAATGAGCTAAATTTTACGTTTATTTTTGTTACATAAAACAATAATTCTTAACGGGAGATTGAATGTAATTAATTGTAATTTTAGCTCCAAATGCGTAAAGTATTCTGTACATTATTTTAAAAATATAATTTATATACAACCCTTATATTGAAACTAGTTATAAGGTAATAAATTTAGATATTTATTTAGAATATAATATCAAATGAATATAATAAATATGTGGTACAGCAAGCTATTTTATAACAGCAAAATCACTAAAGGTCGGCTGTAACAGAGTAACATTCACTAAACAAAGGCTGATTTGCATTGAATAATGGATCTCAGCTAACAGGATTGGCCGGCAGTGTAAAGGCAATATAACCGTTAAAAACAACGCCGTCATTGACGAGTATTTTATAATTAATCTGAAAAAGTTTTGAGTCACTAAATATATATTTGGCTGAGCGTTAGTGAATTTCTATAATTCTATCTTGCCTGTCTGTCCGCACAATATTTTGAAAAACGAACTAACCTATATGGACTTTTAAAAAACAACCCTCGTGCATGAAGCTTTATTTCTATATGAGGAACATTATGGTAGATTACGGCGTATGTCACTCCATTAGATATGGCTGAGCGTTACAGAATATTTTTACCTTGGTATTATGGGTGCAACGAGAGTATAGCATAAGACATTAATTTTTTAACAAATTAACAAAACAAAGAGATTGTGATGTGTTAATATAAAATGTAGGCTAATTATCCCAAACATATTCAACATTATTTTATGGGAACTTGGTGTGTAGACTTTTATTATGTATACACTGATATGAAACCCAATCCAATGAACAAAAATGTGAATGTGACAAAATGTCTCGAGATAGAATTTCCATCTATAGACTTGAATTTTGCATGGAAAACGTATTTTTTACATAGACAATAACGATTTCTGTGATGTTGCATGTACAACCATTGAATTTGGTGGAAGCTTGTTGAAGTCATGTGGGATGTAAACTTTTTTTCGTACGATTTTGTTCCTTTAATCTGTTAATCATGGAATAAGCTGTAAACTAAAATTTTTTCATTGGACCTCAGCAAAGCCTCTTACGGGACATATTGTGTGGCGTACCCCTACTTTGATATATAGAGAATGCACTTAAATCTTCTTTTCAAATTCGATACTCAGATATAAAGGTATACTCGTATTAGGGTTGTTTCCTCTACTGTACGAATACACTTATTGAACATAAAGATTCCTTACTTAAAAGATATTTTCATCCTTAATACATCTTCTATTTTTTTCATTGACGTTTATGAATTTATTTTTTACTTAGAAATTAATTTCTGCAAAAAGTTTTTTGTAATAGTAATTTTTGCCTGATTATTTTTATTATGTAAACTTATGAATAATTTATAAGTTTTGAGTAAAATTTAACTAATGCAATTATTAGTATGGATACAACATTTTTGTAAATATAAACAATTTCTGCTTTACAAATAAAATCGTTTGTTATCCAGTTTGATGGATTTGTTTACACAAAAACAGAAAAAATTCATATTTAAATAGGTTTCAGCCTCATGGAAATTCCTTTCAAATAGGTTTTTACTACCCTACTAAGTCTAAATTATAAGAAATAGTGTCATCTAGATCAAGAGGCATCCACATTGTCTCACTGTCCCATCAGATGCAAAATTATATATTTTGAAGTCTGGGTGTCCTCTGATGTCAAAACCTCGTAAATAGTTCGTTTTGAGCTTGGGATTTTTTGATCTCTTCAGATGAATATGACTCCAGATTCCAGGAGTCAAGTCTGAGACAAGCGTCAGATTCCAGACGCCGCTCCAGTAAGAGAAGGTGAATTGGAGGTAAACTCAACATTCACATTCAACTAACCCTTCTCACCATAGCTACATAGTAATACGTTGTCTCAGATGATAATGAAACCTCAAAATAATGTTGTTTACTAATCTTTTACTTTCCAGGACCGATTGAAATTCATGATCGAGCACAGACCGAGAGCTTGCGTTGTCGAAGCTAAACTTTTATTTCTATTTTATCCAACAGCACACATTGTAACATTTTCATCATGTGTGTCCAGCAACTTCATTTTCTCTAGTAAAGTTTTAATTGTTCTACTGTATTAAGTGTGTGGAACCTGAACAACAGCAATAAAACAAAAACAACTTTTACAATATATATGAGCTAATAAAGTGTTTACGTGTCTTGTTTAACTTAGTAGTGCAGCGAACTGGCAAAGGCAAATTAAACAAGGAACCGTGACATTGGTTTTTTGTGAATGAATTATGACTTCCCTGTAAATTGTTCATTGTCTGCTTTCTTTATGTTTATTTAGTCAAAATTACATATTAAAGTTAAAAATGTGTTATTGGCATTCCATGGTTACAAGCAAATTTCATATATCTCAACAATCCAGGATGTTTTTTTGTTAAAAGTCGAATAATTGAAAACCTATTAGGAATGTGCTCATAATCTTATATAAATGTAAGTAGAATACGTGATTTCAACACAAATTCAGTTTCCATAGAATAAATACTTATTTCTTTACTACATTGAGTTTTGGAAGAATACATAGATTTATTTCTTATTAAAATAAATTAACTTCATTCTCGCAGTTTTTATAAATGATTTAAAAAGAGAATAATTTCAAAAACCATGTTAAATTTGTTGAGAATCAAAATTGTCTCTGTATCTTGTTTTTGAGGTTTAGCGTGTAAAGAAAACATTTAATTTTAGAGAGTAATTATAATTTGCTTGCTATAGGGGAGTCTCCATTTTTGCCACGATTAATAAAATACATAAATACTCGGTCCGAGAAGGATAAATCAGTAAAAAATTGTATAATTTCTGCCCTAGTAGTCTGTCGGTATAAGTTATTCTCGGTGCTCTGGAAGCGTTTGTATTGTTGGCCCGATCAAGAACAAATGTAATACGTGTAAATAGGTCCGAAAAATATTATTTGGTTAAAAACGTCTACTTTCGGCTATTTTAATATAATTCCGGTGCTTTATTAGCCATATATAAGACAGGACAATCTTGTGCAGATTAAGAAAATGTATAAGACGTTGGTCTGAGAGTCACTGTAGTAATATGACCACATAATAGTAATCGTGAATCATTGCGGATATGCCATGATAGTGCTGTACTTCACTATGAATATCTTCGTATGACATTTTATTTCATTTTGTATTCTATAGCGTGTTTTTATACAAGTATGCAATTCGGTCAAAAAGTGAATACTTCCGGCGGCGTAGTAGAATTGTTGCCACAATTAAGTTGGTCTAAAAAGTTTTTCTTTGTAAAAAGAGAGTACTTCGGGCGCGACTTTTTACTTACTTCTTGTTGAAAGTATTTATGGTGCTATTACATCGTTACATTGTTGCCCTGATGAAGAAAGTAATAGGTCTGGAAAGTCTTCTTTGGGTCATAAACGCGTGTACTTCCATCCGAAAAAGTTAAAGTACAACATGGGATCTTATTAAATTGGAAAAAGTAAGAAAACATAGTATTTCAGGAGCTAAATTTTGGTTATTTTTAACTAGTAATTGTAATCCAAAATATCTCTAATCTCATCGTGTGTTATACTTTAGTATATTTATTTTCTATAAATGTTTTAACAGAGAATCTATAACATATTTCATGTCCGAAATAGGAATCTTTAAAATCAGTAACACTAAGTTTTGAGATCTGCAATCTGCTCTCTTCCTCAAGTCGGTAACTAAACTAACATATAACTACAATCTAGGTTAATTTGTTCTTAGTGGTTAACTGTTCAGTGCAGATAGACCTACCCCAGTGGACCCTCTGTTCTCCAGTTCAGGTAAAGTATGTTTTAGAGATAGTGTGCATGACGCTGAAACACAAACATCAGGTTACTAACCTATGCGTGCCATAATGCTCTGTTGTGATTTGTTTATTTTATCAATAGACTAGCTGTTACCCGCGGCTTCGCACACAATCTTTAGAAAAGTCCTTATATTACTTATTAAAAGCAATTATGCGCGATTAGCCGCGGGTAACAGCTAGTTCGTCAATACATTCGTAGTATTTTATAACGAAAACTCTTGATTTTCAATAAAAAACCAATTACAACCAGATACCCAGTTACCCACGGCTTCGCAGCACGCGATTTCCTGCAGAAAAAATTGGGACATAGGAGGCATATTTCTTTTGAACGTCCTTATTACCCTTCTGAGATAAATAGTCACTGAAAGATACTCCAAGCTCATGAACTATTTATTTAAATTTTAAAACAGTCTCAATATGCACTTGTGAAATAACTGGAATTTTTCTCTAATATTCTATGAATTTTTGTATACAATTGAACTATATTAGCCCAGCGTGGACAGGAGTCAAAAGTCGAATTCATTTGCACAAATACGATGTAATAAATGATGGCGCTCAATGTAATTTTGAAACGAAAATAGGCATATTAGGTACATATTATTACAGTCTAATGATTATGAGCTCCAGATGTTACACGAAATTGCGTATGGTTTTTTATTTTATTGAAACAAAAATTTGCTGATTCTCTTAAGCTTACTTTATGCTTTCAAACTATAAATGTAAAGAAATTTAAAATCGTAATTAAATTATATAAACATATTTGTTTGTCGCATATATGTTTACAAAAGAACAGCTGATTAAATTTGAACAGGCCTCTTTCACTTAATAACATATGTATTGCTGCAATGCATTTCTTACGGGTATTTCCATAACTTTTAGAGACCAGTGGGGCGGAATCCTGAATCGGGAACGGGATAAAAAGTATCCTATGTCCTTCTCCCAGTTCTTAGCTACCTCCCTACCAATTTTCAGCCAAATCGGTTCAGCCGTTCTTCAGTTATAAATAGTGTAACTAACACGACTTTCTTTTTATATATATATATATATATATATATATAGATAGTTAAGTGTTAGGTTGGTTATCCGATCTGAGGAAGACATCAGATTGTAAATATAGAAATTTAGTGTTATTTATATTGACTATCACTGAACGATTGAATATTGTCCAGAAAAGTCCTGTTTCTTTCCCTACCCTTCCATCGTAAAAAGCAAACGTTTAGCAATATTTAATTTATTTCTCCCAAAAAAGAGGAAGATGTATACACATTTTGAGTCAACTTTCAAAACTCCTATGTGTATTATAAAACACTATTTATGTATAAACATAAAATATTTTTCTTGTATCCTCTTGCAAGTTAAATATCGTATAAAATATGTACAGTTTATAAATTGTGATACACTAGCAGTTAACCGCGGCTTCGCCAGAATTTCGTAGGTTTAGCATCTGTACGAGAACTTGTGATTCGAGTGAATTACAATTCCAATGCGAATAGTGAGTTTTGCCATCTTATTACGATTAAGAAAATGTGGTTTAAAAAGTTTATAAACTTTTCGTCATTGTAATGTACTCCGATCTTAGTATGTTTTGTTACATAGCTGACTTTGCCTTTTCCCGACCAAGAATATATATATATATTTTTATACATCTCTGAGAAGCCTACTTTTGTCAAAAGACAAATAATTTGGGTTTCATAAAAGCCTTTAAATGTAAAGAAAAAGGTAGGACTACTTATATATATAAACGGCTATCAGTTAGCCGCTGTTTTGCATTTCAATTTAGTAAGGCGTTGCACGTGTATGACCACTGCGGGTTCGCGTGAATTGATATTTTCAACGCCAATGTTGATGTTGGTTAAGTACGACAAAGAAAAATACGCAAAAAGGGTACAGTTATGGCCATTGTAATTTACTTTGTTCCTAGTAGCTTTTGTTACATACTTGATATTAAATTGTTTCTCAATCATGGACAATATACACATAAAAAATCAGAAGCCTACTTCTGCCAAAAAGGAACTAAAAGGGATTTTAAAATTTTTAGTAAAAGTTAGATAGTAACAATGTCTTTTAGATTTTAGTACTTAATATTTGATAAAGATTTTCATTTAACAGTATATTAACAATGACTCTATGCGTTTGTCTCAACAAAAAAAAACTTAAAGCAAAAAAGGAATAAAGTGCTGTTATAACAAAAAACAACGGTTAACCTCAAGGAATATCGTACTAAGGGTTCATTGAATTGCAGAAAGAGCGTGCTTTAACGATAACTACAAAGCTTATCTCTCTTACCACATCTCCTTATGCCTTTTATGAGATTCAAGCGGTCCTTTTTGTCTCTTCATTCTTAATCTAATTTGAAGTTAAACTAACAATTAAGAGACAATTATAATTTTTGCAGGTTAATGGTGGAAGCGAAATTCAAAGTGACATAAGCCAGTAAATATGAGTAGTCTTTTTATACAACTTATAGAACTAAATCAATATTATTTATAAATAATAATTTACTCAGTAGTCATGCAGGTTATTACGTGTATAGTCCGATCAGAGAATGGATAAGAACATAAGTGCAAATTGTACTCAGGCTCAAGTAAATTATTATCTGCATTGTTTTGGAGCATAGAAATAAAAAGTTTTTACATTGCTTCAAATAAAAATGTATATTGAAAACAACAAATCAATGCTATATTTCAGTGGAATTGAAACTTTTATGTGGTATTAAGCAATGTTGGAATGTTATTAGATCTTTCACAAAACCTTACCATGATTGAGTTCTAAGTATCCAAAAAACTCACCTAAATTGAAATATTTGATTCCACATTAAAATGTCATATTCACCATATTACAATATTAACGAGACATGCAATTGAGTAACACAGTAAAAACAGATTGCCAAACTTAAAAGTAGCTAGGAGATATGACCTGTAGAGAATAAATTTTACATATATATTGAAAGAGTTTACAGCAGTTATGTGCTCCTGGACTGAGAGAGTTTAGGTGGCTGTATAATCTGGCTGTGTATTTACATTTTAAACACAAACCTGACGGCCAATTCGCTCTATTTATAAACCTATGAATGGTTTATGTAACTATTTCATAGCATGAAGATTGTTCACTGTATTTTTATAGGAGTAATCGCTAAGAAAATAATCTTAACATTCATATTTCTAGTAAGAATGCAAGTCTTTGGAAAATAGGGGTAGCCCCTAAGATCACGTCAGTGCTTTAAAAATTTAGAAAGAAATCAGTATAACAAACTACCTTTCAACAACCCATCTTTTTGTACATCCACAAGCTGTTTTCTCATATTATTGCTTACACACATATTTATTACAATGCCTATGTGTATCACATATTACAGGTGGTGACTAAATATCAATGTAAAACGTATTGAAACTGTTTTTAAGCGATGTTTTAAGCGAGACCAAGCCCATACGTTATAAGTTGTAGAGTTCGTAATATACCTAATTTATGAATATTTTTATATAGAATTATAATGTTTATGTGTTTACATTTAAACCCTATTATTGATTGTATTAAATCGTTTTAAAATTAGAAGTACCGTTAGTTGAAAATTAACAGTTATTGATAAAAAATTATGGTTACAATAATGGTCAAATCTAGCAGGGATCACACTTGTGCCTGGGTTATACCTTCCACTTGAACCCACACGGGCCTAGCAAAAAAAAAAACTTTATACGCTATATACATATATATATTGGTACAAAATAATAGGAACACTCAAGTGAGGTTATTTAATACGGGTTAGGCACACTTACTGTGATGTCAGACTGGATTGCAGTATAAATCTGACCTGTGGATTAAATAAACAACACAATAAAGCAGCGGGCTAAGCGCGGTTTACATAAACATTGAGTACCGCCGTAAGCCCTCTAGGGCGGTGTTGTTCACCTCTTTGTTTATGAACAACAGAATCCTCTGCTGAATGTCAACCAACACCTACCAGTATTCACGTTTTGAAGTTTATTTTTTGTTTCTTCCGACCAGATTATAGTGGAATATATATAAATATCAATTCTTGAGAGTGCATTTCAAGTGTAAAAAGGGTTTATTTTACCTTAAGAAGGTTTTCAAATATCGACAGCCTGAAACAAAAAGCACATACGTGATAAAAATTATCTGTTTAATATATTTAACATTATAACAGTAACTTAACGAAACATTATTTAACGGCGTATCGAAATAGATAAGGTGTACACATTGTTGGATTTTGGCTGTATTGTGTTCAGCAGATCAAGGAAGGGCCTGAAAGGTATATCATTCAAGATTTTTTTAAACTGTTTAGAGATAATTTAATTTAATTTAGAAATTCTTTCACATTAACCATGATACTAAGTTGCTCCCCAGGAGGGTTCACTTCTAGCTGGTTTATACCTTGCAGTTGAACCCACAGTGCGGCACATCACTAATCGTAAATTTCGAGATTCTGGGATTGCAAGGGTAATTCAATAGGTCTAGCCTGCTGCGGGATATAACTATTAGAGGTGGTGGGATTTGGTCCCTAAGTGTGGTTTCTTGCTAGTCTCAAAAATAAGGGTGTACCACCCCTCGCCTGCCTTGGACTGTAGAGGCTGGTTTAGAGGTAGATTCCTCTTCTTTGGAGGGGGACAAGACTTGATTAGTGCCCTAATTTCTTCCTCGTGAATATCGATAGGAGGTGGTCCTTAACCCCAACCTTATACCCATCCTGAATATGCTGTCACTCCAGACGCAGTGCAAAGGTCCATATAGGACTAGGTGCAATTTATAAGCTTCTTTTCCTAAGAGAACAACTAAAATGGTAAGAAAACAAAGATAAACATTCTCACAAACGCCACACCACATGTCGCAAAACAGACTTCCATAAGGCTGCATGCAAAAATTTCAACAAGTAGCTCATTTACTACACTACATGTGTTACTGTGTAATAAGTTAAAATGTCACATGATTTTTTACACAGTTTGTATACGAAATTTTTGTCGTTTCATCATGGTTACCCGTAAGACTAACGTAACAATGTTGTCTGGCTAAATCCTACGGACTGACATGCACCATCTTAAAAATTGATGTTGCTTAAATAAATCACGTTGGTTAGTTCGTTCTCTAGATACGTGTGGATAGACAGACGAAAAATGAAATTTGTCTGGACTTTCGAATGGATATGCCTCGCTAACGCTTGGTTGATTATCGTATAACGTTTAATGCAACATTTAAAAGTCTATAAGAAAATATTTCTGTAGACATTCTGAGGATAGTTAGACATTTAAAAGGATCAGTCATTTGACGTTTGACTCTGTAGGAATGACGTTACACAAGAAGCTTTCATTCGTTCTAGAAAGTATCCAGCGGAAAACAGACAAACAAGCAGAAAAACAAGATACAATATATACAATACTAGCTGTTTCCCGCGGCTTCGCACGCTTATCGTAAGCTATGCCCGTGTTTGAGCACTTCTGGTTCAAGCGAATTATGTTTAAAAAACCGATGTAGATTTGGCCTTGTAGCCACGATCAGGAAAATCTGTCAATAGTGTATGTTTTAATATTTATATCCTTACATGTACTTTATTATAAAGTGGTCTTCTATTCAAGTTTTAAGTTCAATCAATAATATTTTTTAAGACAATTAATATACACCAACTTAGGCGCCTTCAAATCGTTTTGGCTACTTAAAATACGTACCGGTGCCGTGATTGCAGTTTATAACTTGCAGGCGCTTTGAAAAGTTTTATGTTTTGTAGCACTGCCTGGTGGCGAATTACACCAATGGGCATAGGAATATAAACCTTCTCCATCGAAAAATACATATACATAAAAATTTTCATAACGATCGGTCAAATATTTAACCATAAAAAACAAAACACACAAACATTCATCTATATATATATATATATATATATATATAATATATATATATATATATATAATATATATATAGATGAGAAGTTAATAGCAAGTTCATTCTATAAGCTTTGAGGATGAGTTAAGGCATAATGTGATGTTTGGTTTAAGTACAGGCGTTAATGTAACTTAAATATTGAAAGAATAGTTAGGCAGTATTTATATATTTTTCTCAGCATAAAACTATTCTAAAGGTACCAGCGAATACATGGGTTTTTCCTTAGCTTGTTGAAATGGGACACCATAATATAATAAATAGAGCAATGGGACTTGCTCCCCAAACTAATACCTTGGGCAAGTAGTCTGCAGTAATCTGTAGTTGTAGATGGGCGGCCCTAATGTAGGTTTGCCACCACAGCAGTAACCTAGCAAATCACTGCTAACTTAATTACACTATCCTTATACTCGTATACTGCAGTATTCTAATATACCATGCTACTATAGTACTATACTAAAATACTAATATACTATAGTACTATTACACTATACTATAGTAAGTTTGCTCTATGCTGCAATACTAATGTAGGATTACGCTTGAAAAAATTATCTGAAATTGTTTAGTAAACAAACACGTATATTGTACTTTAACTTTCTTATTTCTCGAATATTGTGTTTTATTACGAGACAAAAGTTATATTTTAAATTTTAACTTTTATTTAGCAAAACAGTACACTTAGAGCAAAGGCTTGAAAGGAATCTTGAATGTTTAATGACGCAATGAGACAGAATAAACAGCTTCCAGGCTGCTGAAGATTTCGACAATGAGCTAAGACCTCAACACCTCTTATAATATTAAAGTCATCCATCAAAGGTAGGTACATGTACCATTCCATCCATGGACACAGGATAATGCTAATCATAATGCTAATTCACCTTGCTGGAATCTGGAAATGGAACTTGCAGTAGTTTTAATCTTAAGAAAAACACATTGACCAGCCGCGCTAATTGTATGAGGGGGTTGAAAATGGAGCAACCAAAACAGTTTTTTTAACCCAATTATATTTTTCTTAGTTTGATACATTTAATTCGGGTCGTGAGAAAACAGAGTAATATGTTACCGTTTTTTGTGTCACTGTGAATTTTTGCAAATGTACAAATTCTACAATTGTCAAAATCAAACTTCTATTTATATACTTATTTAAAACCGTCAGACAAATTAAATAGAGACTAAAAACCCCAATTTAAGAGTCTGTATATAGAAAGCTGACGCTGATTAAACAATTTTTACGTTTTTGGTTGTTGATTTTAAGTGGTTTAAAGCTTAGACAAATATGATCTGGAAAAAAGTTTCATTTCATATATTTAAACATTTTGATACCCTATCATTTTGACATTCACCATAGCTAGCGCAGATCAAGATCGAGATTTTTTCTTATGGAACATTTATCACTAGGCTTTGGATAAAATCAGCGTTTGAGCTCATACAATGCAAAATTGGCTTTCAGCTCCTGGACTGTATGGTTCCAGCAAAACGTTAACAAATACTTAATACAGTCATTTCATAACCTCCAAATTTTTGTTTAAAGATTGAGCTTTATGGTCAAAGCATTTTTTCCCACATTTTCAGTTTTTTCCCAAAATTATCAACAGAGCAGACATCAGCCAAATCCAATTCCGTGATTAGTTATAAAACCACTCAACTGTAACCAGCTACTTAACCGTGGTTTTTATCTACCCAACTTATATTTTTATATGTCATGTACTTGAATCTAAGCTATTCATATTTAGGGCAATTATATTGGCCTTAAACACGTTCAGAACAGAGTGTACCCTATCGTGTACACGCGATATTTCACAACCACCACCGTGTACCCTAACTGGTTACACACCGGGCTTTTGTAAAGTGCGTCGTGCTCCCGATGTGCTACACGTTGCTAATGCGTTTCATTATTTTGTTTTTATTGTTTGCCTTTCTTGGGGGTTTGTTAAATTTGATCCCGCGCTTAAATAAATATCTTACACTATCATGTACCGCGTTGGGCGCACGATTGCTTAATTTTTAAGATAAATTAATTTTTTAGGCACCGCTTGGAGTACACGGATAAAAATGGTATCATAGTGAAATAATTTGTTTTTGTGCAAAACGGCAGCCTAAATATCTTTCTCGGTATACTTGACGTTTGATGTAATGTAGTTTGGACTGTAACTTTGTAATATTTCGACTACAGTATCATGTTGCGTAGATTTAACATAATGGGGGCCCTTTAATTCTGGCTGGAGATATTTGAAAAACTGCTTAATGCAGGGCAAATAAACCCTTGTTGCGCACGACGTATGCACTCTCAAGAAATGCTGCATAGTGTCGGCCTATCTCGTAAAAAAGAAATTCCACCGACTGGTTTGTGAAATATCTTTTGTGTATCCCTACGTAACCTGATCAATAAAACAACAAAGATTACACTTTCAAACGAGAATACTGGAAAGTGTTGGTGAGATCCAGTGCAGGTTCTGTTGTTCATAAACAAAGAGGTGAATAACACCGCCCTTGAGGGCTTACGGCGGCGGCGGTATTCAATGTTTATTACGTGAACCGCGCTCAGCCCGCTTTTGTATTGTGTTGTTTAATATATTTAATCCTTTAGGTCAGATTTATACTGTGACACCTCAAGCCCGACATCCCAGTATATCTGCCTATATAATTGTATATAGACAGTATAACTGGTTTGTGAAATATCTTACTTGTGAGTCTATACTGAAAACAAATGCAGGGTTAGGCAAACGTTTTCGAACGTCCTTCATCTTTTGAAAAGCTTAACTAGTAAACATGAACTCAGAATAACTAAAAAAGGATATAGACATATACTTTTTATTGATTATTTTAAATACTCCTTCAAAATGTGGATTGGGATGTAACCCTAATAATTGTTATATAATATTACATCAACTGATACCACATCTAAAACAGTATACATGGTGAAAAATAGAGGTTTCGATTTAATTTAGTAATAAAAATAAAATAAATAAAAAGATACATTTCCTAATAAAACCTTTTGTCATTTTAAGTAAGCGCCCTTTACGTATGGAAAGTATTATAACTTTTTAAAGGATTATATTGTAAACAAGAACTTGGCAAAATACAGGAAACAAGACAAAGGCGTGATTTTAAAGTTTTAG
Source organism: Homalodisca vitripennis (assembly GCF_021130785.1). Taxonomy (NCBI): domain Eukaryota; kingdom Metazoa; phylum Arthropoda; class Insecta; order Hemiptera; family Cicadellidae; genus Homalodisca; species Homalodisca vitripennis. Next base: position 15,921,367 of record NC_060211.1, read on the forward strand.
GAAATTTACAACGTATTTAAACATTACGCGATTACTATTTCTAAATTATAGAGAAATTTAATTAGATTAAAAACACCACAACGAGATTAAGTACGTAATAACCTCAATTACGTGACCTCATCAAAGTTATGGAATAATTATCCCCCATTATATAAAGCTGCCTTATACTGTGAAAGAGAAATTATAGAGTAAGACATGAGTTAATACAGCTATACAAATTATCTTAATAAAAGTTTACTTATGTACTAAACACTTTTTTGTCAACAGTCATATTCAATAAATTCAGGTGAAAGGAGGAATTAAAATTATTGAGAAAAGAAAGGCGATTATCATTACAAGCTTTTCTTGTTCTTAAGTTAAACATTAAAGCTCGTCTTAAGCTCTTCTATTATACGTTTATCCTCTTGCCAATTAGCATTTTAGAGAATGTGAAACAGAGAAAGCTTCTTTGATTTAGTCAATAAGTAGAATTAGTTTCTCGTATTTGATTAGACAGTTTACAATTAACTAAGTATGTTTTGAAAATATGCATAAAGAATGCAACTTACAACACTTATTTACCATGATTATATTATTTAAAATCCTTATTTTCCTTTACTTAAAGCAACAGTTAGTTTTGGTGGAATTTTTAAATATCAACCCATCTTTAAAGGGTATTGTATAAGATTTAAGAGGTCATTTTTGGGTTATATCAATGGAGTTATGATTAGGTTAGTAATGGTAAAACTGTAACCTATTGTATTTTTATGTATTTCTCTCGGAATCAAAAATTGTGTTTTTCGGTTTCAGGTTTATATTTTTATTGTTTATTACACCGTTATAATTAATTGTCGTAGTGAAAATAATTATTTTGGAAATATAGACTTCATATTTTTCCGCGAGCACCATGTTTTTCGAATTTTAAGCCGTTAGTTTTATTTGGAACCTTTAATTCTTTATTTATAAAAACTTTGATTAAACATTACGAAAGGCTATTACGGATAGGTAAAATCTGTAGAATGATTTATTTAATGTAACATCTAATTTTGTTACAAATTAGAATGCCATGAATTTACATCTTTCCTCTTTTAAACGATACTAGAGGTTTTAATCATGTTTATTACATTTTCCTATAATTCATTGTAATATAACGGAGTTGACCATGTCTACAGGACGATAAACTGTAGAATAGTTCTCGTAAAATTCGGTTTATTATTTCAGTAGCTAAGGACTGTATTTGTATGGCAAACAGCCGCTACTAAACGCAAGAAGACGGTAACTACGTCATTAGTCACCCCAGTCATTAGCTCTAGCAGCAACAGCACTGTCGTTAGATATTTTGGTACGTGAGTTTTGTCTCTAAACTTGAAAAAATTCTATAAAGATTCATAATGATCTAAAATTATGTTTAGTAGTATTGAGATGATATTTTACTCTGTACTTTGTAATGAGACGGCATCTTTAACCTAATTAGTGAACATTAAGTACGTAATAACCTCCAATACCTGTTCTCATCAACGTTACGAAGTAACGTCACCAGGTTCACTCTCTATGTGAGGTCTGGACTGGGATATTTAAGTGAGGTTTTGAAAAACTTTTATTTATAATCATGCAATTAAAGCATTTTTTGCGATCTAGAAGGTTTATATTTTATACTATAATATGTATAGGAATGAATTCAATTGAAATGTTGCTTTTTTGAATTTAAATTAACTAACTGATTCAAAAATAGGTCCATAACTGCTTTTTTAACGATGGGATTGACTAAAATACTAGTCAGTAATTATTTTGTATGTAGAATCTTGGAGCATTGGAAAAACTAGTTATTGTAGTATCACTAGATAATTTGTGAAGTGCCTGATGATGGAATCTTTGATTCAGAAAGGCCTTGCACAAAATAAAAAATTATATATTGGAAAACGTCGTATTTCTTTATCTAGTGATACTACAATAAGTAATTATTTTGTTTAAAATACGCACATTACTATCTAGAAAGTTTTTATCATTATACTACAATATGTATAGGAATAAAATCAATGGAAATGTTGCTTTTTGAATTTAAATTAGCTAATTCATGTAAAAATAGAGCCATAACTATTTTTTTGATGATGGGTTTTGTTAATGTTGTTAATTTTTGATATTATTCAGTAATTGTTTTGTTTAAAATACGCACAGTAGGTTAGTAAATATATAATTTGTTCTGCCATTCTTAAAAAGAATATTAGTTACAAAACTTGTACAATAGAGTTCTGCTTAAAAGCAATAAATGTTCATAATTCGATTATTGTTAACAATGGCTACTTCAGTTTAGTATGACTTGTTAACCATTTTGATATTTGTAATTTAAAATATAAACTGAAAATATTAAATTGAGATCCAGGTAGCTCTTTCCTTTAAAATTTGTAACTTATAAAACTTGCTTTTCGGAATTGTTTCGGCTTTTTTGCAGGACTAACAGCTTAGTCATATAAAGACTTGAGAATTCCAGAAATTCCAAATTTTTTTATTTTAAAGGCGTAATGTTTGAATTGATAAAGCTAAAATATCCCCAGCAAAATTACTCATTATAGAATTTTCTTAAAAAATCTCTCTTTTACGAAAGTCTCTTTAACCATATAAATATTCAAAAAATGTTTTCCCCTTATATGAACTGACCAATTATTCAATCGTAAACAATGAGCCAAGGATAAGAAAGCAAGTGATCTCCGAAAGAAATGGCCTCACGTAAGCAAATACTAAACTCTCTTAATTTCTTAAAAATTATGATTCAGCCATACATAGAGAATTTAATTTAATTTCTTTGGAAAAAGCAGTATCTATAGTTTGCACATCAACGGTATCAAGATGAGTATTCAACAACGAGCTGCCTCGAGACAACGTCAAGTAAAGTGAAAACTCTCAAAGTTAACAAAGTCTTGGTTTTCTAAGCGGCACATTTATCGGTTGGTAGCACTGCTGAAGTTTTATGCGAGGTATAAAGTTTTTTCAGATATTTTTCGTACATTTTACTGAAAGCAAAATAATTAACTGTTTATTCTGTGCTTTCCACATTTTGATACTCGTTATTGTAAATTTAATTATATTAACCTTGAAAACTACACGATAAATATTATGGTTGAGTTTTTATGAGCATCAAAAATAAAGTATTTTGTTTTAATGCAATTGCTAAATAATGTAAAAATGTATTAAAAGTAATTCAGAGATAAAGTAATTCAAGATCTTAGTTTATTTGCAAAGTACAATTTTAAAAACCGCCTGTATGTGGATGCTTGTATAGTTCCTCATATAGTAGTCTAGTATGCTTCAGCTAAAATTACATTAAATAATACTATAGAGAACCACTAAATAATTAAATATCGTTGTATACCTTTAGCTAAAATATGTTGTAAATACTAAGCTTAAATTTCCCTCAAAGAAATTTCAAATAATATTGTGTGCAAAGATTACAAAATATAATTAAACATGTGTACAAGTAGGAAGTAGGCATTGTTTTACCGAAGCAGGCTTCTCAGTCCTAGATATGTACATATATGTCCTTCATAAAGACATCAAATAAAACTCAAATATTGCACTGAAAATCGCGTAAACCGGAAGTAGATTAAAAGGCCTGAAAAATAAACTGGGTATATGAGACCTGGGTGTATGAGACCTATGTTAAACGGAAAAAAGACAAACTCATCTATGGCGTCGCTAATTCAATTAATTTGAACTATAAATGCTCCTATACGCGTAAAAACCGATTCCTAACCCTCTAATGATCTTAACCATGAACGGAAATAATTATTACCCCATGTGTGCTTACTTTCGTTTAAAAACGATCATAGATCGTTGATCAAAGATCATAGGACACCATCGTAACATTTTATGTTTGCTTTCGCTTACAATCCAAAGATATGTACGCCCATTTCCCCAACCATACCCAATTGTTATAATAACCGTGTCTTAAGTCGATAAGAAATTTACATGGGTTACATCTGTTCAATATATTAACAATCACTTAACAAAACGTATCTATGCTTTTCCGCAGCTCAGTCGTGTGCTGATTGTGAATCAATGTAAGACCGTGTACCTCACCTACGAGCAACACTTGCTGCAGTATGTGATTATGTGATCCTTGCCTGGGTTGTAACCTATGTGTTGCGCAAAGAAACATAATTAAAGCTATATTAAAAAAAGTACAGTAAATAACATACACATTTACTCTTTTTAGAATGTCTAGTCATGAATATTCGCCAATTGTACATTAAAAACCTGGAACTATTCGTATTTAAATATTTAAATGAAATGTTCTCCAATATGTCTCATCAATATTACACGCGAAACCATAGACACTTTAAATGTTTATTTATCTAGACTAAGCCGCAATTTTGAAAGAGCACGTTAATTTTACATTGCGCATCAGGTGTAACGCAGATTGCCTGTAGCAATAATTGAAGGGGAGTGTAGCAGCGTCGCTATGTGACTTTTGCGTATCGGTGCTGTTGCTTCAGAGATGCTGATACAATCTCCGTACAAACAGCAGTAATTATTGTTCATTTAAAACTTTATCCCTTTAATATATTTTTTAAAATTTTTTTGGTCGACAATTTTACATCTTTGTTTTACTTATACACCTTTATGTTTCCTCCCTTCGTACTAATCACGTATGATAATAATTAAAAAAAAACTTGTTTACTCAACAATTACCTTTGATGTGCTCATAAAGTCTTAATTTATTTTACATTTGAATACCAATATTTACCATAAGATTAATAATTGGCCTATATTTAATATTAATGTCACCTAAGAGTAATATTTTTAATTATAAACAAAACTTACTTCAGTGAAGTTTAAGAAATTAAATTAATATAATTTGTATATGAACTCCTCTTTGCACACAGGCAATTTGTCTATGCAATGCAAAATTTCTTATGTCATTGTTGTAACTCATTATGTAATTTTGAATTGAGAATTAACGAATTTGTATGTTGTATCTTGTAGGTCTTAAGGCTCAGACAGTGAATTTTAACTGAAACCTGAGAAACGTTTTCGGTTCTTAATTATTGTTGCGTTGAATATAGCTTTTTACTATCTTTCATGAATTAAGGATGGCGAAGAAAGTTAATACTGCATTTTATATATCTTTGTTTCACATAAAAGGGTACGGATTTCTAAGTTCCAGTTACTTGGTAATTCAAATCTGCATTTAAATAGTACAATTTTGAATACATATATTTATGAATAGACCTTAATGTACTGTACTTGTATATACAACATACCATTCTCAATCCCGGTTACTTTGGTTAAGCTTTAATGTGTTTCTTCCGCATTCCCTTTAGACGTAGAAGTATTAACGTGGAAGATTTACTATAATTTTATTTAATAAATGGGTTGAAATATAAAAACAGGATGTAAAATATTTCTTACTGAAATCCTACATATTGACATGAATTTCATTCTAAGTTGCTTAAGAATTTTTATTAATCGTGTAGATAATAAGATCTCAGTTGTTGCTATTTAGTTTTTTTTATTGTAACGCCAATACCCTGAGGTCACAGATGATATAGATTATAATATTAAGGGCATAGTGAGAGGAGTTATGAAATAAGAGAGCTTCTTCATATTTGAGAAGTTTGTGGGTGAGGATTATAACGTAACATGAAATAGATAAATTTCAAGGTTTAGGAATTTCTGAACCCTGATAGGTTTCATTGACAATTTTTTGGATACGTCTTTGAAGGCATCAATCGGAGTGATGTGTTTTATTATCGGACAGCTACTTTGTAGCATCAATGTCTATGCTAACATTTTATGGTATTTAGTTAAGCAGTTTTGATATATCAATCGTCCTATTTTCAATTTCAAGAACAGCTGAGGCGTCCTAAATTACTGAAATACATTCAGTATACGAAATAAGACACTAAACAATTTACTGCAATTTTTACGAAAGAAAAAAAATCAGCTCATAAATACATATTTATCGCTTTGTTGAGTAATCATTATATTTTTATGAATTTTCTGTTTTGTATTTTGATTGTGGATATATTTAGCATAAAATGTTTAACCCTTCACTTTGTCAGTATAATTTAGTTCACGATTTTAACTCGTTAAATAACATGTAATCGCTGGGAAGGATTAAAACAAATCATCCTATATTTGTGTTTCAGTAATGAAATTATATCAACAAACCGATCGCTGGTCGTCCAATAATGGTTGTAATAACAACATCCGGTTTGTGACGGTAGAGAGTTTGTTCCGGCCACTTTAACTGTATCGCTGCCTACACTTCAAGCTTTATACATTACTGATTTGTGTTCCCGCTACAGCCAAATATTAATATGTAAATTATAGGTACCATATTCGTTTGGACTTAAATACCTTTTTTTTTTTATTAAATAAGGAATCTCACATATGACGAATCTTGGTTGTTCACATATCGAAACCGACAAATAAACAAAGAGTATTTTTGAGAAATACATTTATTAGTATATGCATAACATAACTTTTATAACATTACCAAGACTCCAAGGCAATCATAGTGATGCTAAAGCCATTCAGGCTTAAAGATATTTCATTACGTTTTCTGTTATTAAAATAAAGAAATGTGTATTGGACAACAAAACATACATACAGTAAATTAAGTATATAATCAAAAATTCAGTTGCTAAAAAAAATTGGTAGGATTCTTTGACAGTTAACGTGGTTTTTGTTTGGGAGGATTTTTATTTTAAACTTTCCCTAAGGCCGTAAAAAAGAAAAAATAAGGATTTTTTACTCAACGAGGAATTAATGTGATTTAGAGCTAGAGATTTATGCAATTTTGTAATCGAGTTGTAATAAATGCGGTCGAAGATGGAATGTGAATTGTTCATGTACATATGTATACTTCTGTAAATTATAAAATTATTTAAAAATGAAGAAAGTTTATATTTTTATAGTGAAATTTAATTTAAGTAAATATTATGCTTTACACAAACATATTTTTCAAGGAAATTAAATCTTTTTGTACTTTATAAGGATTTTGTAAAAATTATACCATTATTTTAAATCATTCTTCTTCGAGTGTGATAATTACCATCTTCGAAGGAGAATACTTTAACCCCTCTTACAATGGTAAAAATTTCCAAATTTTCCATTTTTTGAAAATATATTAATAAGAGCTAACAAACGTTTGATTAAACATTAGAAACCAACTACTCCGATCGAATTTCACTCGTTCCGTCTGTGTTATTGTGAATTACCTTAACTGAGTACTAACTATTACTCTAGTTTTAACAAAAACTAACGTAACCATTACTCCACATGCTTACCTTACCTGAGCACCAACCATCATTACTCTAGTATTAACCAAAACTAACGTAACCATTACTCCACATGTTTACCTTAACTGAGTACCAACCATCATTACTCTAGTATTAACCAAAACTAACGTAACCATTACTCCACATGTTTACCTTAACTGAGTAACAACCATTACTCTAGTATTAACCAAAACTAACGTAACCATTACTCCACACGTTTACCTTAACTAAGTACCAAACATTACTCTAGTATTAATAAAAACTACGGTTACTCTTAGAGGTTAAGGTAATGCGTTTGTTCATCTAGTTGTCTTTATGCAACATGAATATCGAATATTAACAAGGAGTACGCTCACTTTCCACGTTGATAGGCCCGGTTGTAACAGGCTTAGTATCTAATCTTTTTTTCATCCTTATCCAGCTCTGGCATAGAGACAAGCTGCTATCCTTAATAAGGACGGATAGTTCAGTAGATTATGTGTGATGAAGACAGTAGTAATACAGGTCTTGAAAATAATTTATATAATATCCGTACTAGGTTGTTCCATTTATTTTTATATGTGCAATTCTCGTAAAGGTTTTACAACCAAAATACCTTCAAAAACATTTTTAGTACAGAAAAACAATAATGCATTTTTTACAGTTAAAAAACCGGAATAGCATATGGAAAAAAATGAACAGTCCTACCAGAAATAACTCAATGCCTTACTGCATTGATCAACTGCAAGTTTGTTAGGGGTTTAAATAAAGGTTACTGATTTATGCATGTTACGTTCCAGTAGTTATTGAATAAAGATGTGTATAGGCTACTTATATGAGCATATTATATTATTGAATCTTATAATAACTGTATAATATTTTTAAATATTCATAATTTTACAGCAGCACTAACTGTAAGTGCACGATTTACTGTATATGAATATTACCACGCTTTATATTTAATGCAGTTGAGCACAATAATATAATTTGAAATGTATAAACCAACGTTTAAAAATTAAAGAAGTATGAGTCATAATAGTAGGATCATTACTTCATTACTTGGCAAGTATTGGTTATTCAACATTCTTCTATCTTCAAATCGGGCAATTTATTTGGTCTCAAATTAAATGTATTCTGATATTTCAAATAAAATTATGTACAAAATAAGAACTTACACTTTAGTATTTATCCTTTCAAACAAAACAACCAATTGGCTTATTGTGATTTTTTCAGATTTATCACAAGGCTTTGCACATTTATTTCAGATTGTAATGGTCCATTACATGTTTTTATAAATAGTTGCAGAAAATCTACTTATTAACTTCGTAACCAAAACACGTAAGACAGATTAGAACAGCTTAGGAAGAGCTTTTAGTGTATTTTAACTTACACTTCTAAGTTAAGATATTTTAAAATACAATACGAGATTTCTTTTACATAAAGGCTATTATAAATATCTTAGAAAAAAGATATATTTAAAAAATGACCTATATGGCATTTCTCAAAACATTTAATTGTAATTTAAATCAGCTAAATTGATTTTAGTTTAAAAACTGATTCCCTTATTGGTATTAATGGTGTTTACGTTGCAAAGTAAGTTATTTCTTTTAGTTTTAGTTACGTAATAGGTTATTTAAACTTTCAACGAGTTTTAATTGCTTTTTAGACGTGTCATTACCGTTAAAGCTACATTTTTATTGCATTTCAACTGAACGCACAGAATAAGCAGGTCAGTCATTGTGGAAGTACGCCCAATCAGCACTTCCGGAATGTGGAGAATCTACATTGAAGTGAATATCTGAGCTATGACGTCTTGTCAGAACCTGCTGTTTACTCTCGTGTCTTCTGCTAATGAAATACTCTTCATATGAAGAAGACTTTTTATGCAACTTGTAGTAATTGTGTTAGCCATTTGAAAATATAATTCGTTGTAAATTTTAAATCACATGATTCAAAATAATAATAAAAGTTCAAATTTATTTAAATTCAGGTAATGCTGTAAGAAATATGTCCCAAAGTATCAACAGGCTGAAAATCGTGAAACAAACCCATCAACTCGTAAGAAATCGAAATTTCCAAGAGGAATGAAACAAAGCCTTAGTAGTTTATAAAAAAACTATGTTTTGCTTAGAAAACATATCCAACCCCATTGTTTAATTTCTTTTTTACCAACTATTATTTTGCGTGTGTGTGTTGTTTTGCATTTTTATATTCCTACTAGCAGTAACCCGCCACCTTACTCGCAATTTTGTAGGGTTTGCACCTGTATGAGCACTTCTAGTTCGAGTTATATTTATAACTTATGTTGAGTTTTACTTCTTACCAAGATCAAGATAATATGTGAACAAGTGTATGTATGGCCATTACAACGCATTTGGATCTTTATTTATTCGATATTCAAGATTTTCCCCGATAAAGAATATATATATATATATATATATATATATATATATATATATATATATATATAATTTCAATAATTTCAATAAAATATATATACATATAGTTTCAATAAACATTGAATCACAAAAAGTACTTGATCCGCCGGGAGTCGAACCCGGATCTCTCAATTGCCGGGTGAATGTGCTACCATTACACCACAGAGCGCTTATTTTTACGATTGAATTATTTTGTATTTGACCGTATCTGTCACATATGCGTTTAAATAAGCCAACTAACATATGATCCGGAAGACCAAATACCTGTCAAACGACTTTTATTTACATTAAATTGTATAAATGGCAATAGCCTTTTTAATTTCAATAAAAATTGAATCACAAAAAGTAAACAACTCTGATGAGCCTACTTCTGTGAAAATACAACTAAAATAGATTTCATTATAGTCTTTAAATGTATTAATAGTAAGAGTTAGACTACTTTGTCTTTTATATCTGAAATGCTAGCAAATGCTAGCGTACATTAGATGAACAGGACAGTTTATCTAACTTTCATCTACCATAGTTATTTCCGACTGCTTCAAAGAGAGCCTTCGGAATGAAATTCCGACTATTTTATGTTTCACGACCTAAGGTAAATTTCTTAGGTAGAGCACTTACCTAATCGCTGAAATATAAAAATGGCGTGAAATCTAATGGATACTTCTTAGAGATTATACACACTATAAATGTAAACAAATAAAAATTAGTAGATAAATTAACTAAACATATGGTTTTGCTGTCGTAAAAGAATTTTGACACAGAACAGTTGCTTGCATTAGACAGGCTCTTTAAAACCAGTACAATCGGTTGAATAACCACTTTACTCGTGAAAGCAAAACAAAGAAACAAAGGCACTTTGGTATTTATAATATTATTAGGATTTAAAATATTATTAAATAGTAATATCCTGATGATGGTTGAACTGAAATATAGAATTTAGTTAATTACATAGTTCATATGTGTATAACAGTATAACAGTAAATATAAATAGAATTTATTTTATTTCATTTTACATTATTTATATACTTATTCCTTAAGTATTAAAATATTATATTACTTATGGGGGCTTTATATGTAAATAATATTTTAATACATAACATATAAGTATATAAATAATGTAATATGTACATCTTCGAGAGTAAACCATCACCCGGGATTAATGAATGGGAATGAGCTGAGTTATGGTCTGGGCCGCAAGTGTGGAGTGAAAAATTGCTCTCTGTGGAATTGAAGCAGAGGCGTAAACAGTCAGAACAATTTATGTTTTTTTATTCAGTTTACAACACTGCTCACTAATTGATACATGAGAGTAATTAATAAATAACAGTTTGATCATTTGGTGGTTATGATCTAATATATTTATTGTAAAATAGGAGGATTACAAATCAAAGTATAATGCATGGCCTATTTATAAGAAATGTTTACGACAGTTCTGTAAATTCCGGGAAAGTAAGTCTCATGAGGTACACAATTGAGTGCCCTACGATTTGATAAGCACGATTTATAAGCACGTTCACTACCACTTGACCTATTTATAGGTGTCTCTAATGTCGAAACGATGTAAATGTTTCGTTTTGAGCTTCTTTGTCGTCGACTTTCTTTGGTTCTCTTCAGTCGAATATGACTCCAGATTCTAGGAGACAAGTCTGAGACAGAGTCAGATACCAGGCACTGCAAAAAAAGGAAGGTGAACTGGAGCTAAAGTCAAAATTCAATTGAATCAACTATTCCTACCATAGCTACGTTATATCTTTAAATTAAACGACAACCGTAGAAGTGAAGCAAATACTAGTTAGAAAAAGTTAGAGTTCGTCAAAAATAAACGAGCTTGGCATTGTCCATTTTTTATAGAATAATCCATTAAGCCAAAGCAGGATAACATATTCTTTGGATTTATTAAGCTGTTTATGGATTAGTAGGAAGAATTTAACCTTAATGGGATGTTTTAGCTAACATTGATGATTAAAGTGTACATCATTTGTCTCTTTAGGAATCTGGATGAGTTTGAAAATACTAAAACGATAAAAACTAAATCATTGAGGGGATTTTTTATTTTAAAATATTGTAGTTAATTCCTATAATACAAGAAAGATTAGTTTTACACCATAAGGGTTTTGGCAGAAACAGTAATACAAAAATAAAAACTGAATTTAAAACTGTAATTTTAATTACAAATGCAATTTATATGCTCAAAATGGTATTGTCTTTCCTTCAAACCTTTCCTTCAGTGGTAATTGGTACAGAATTACCACTCAGATGAAATCAAAGATACTCGTAACAATAATTGTGAGGTTTTAGATAAAAAATTCCATATGTTATTTTACTAAAACAGTTATTATTAATAGTATGCGTTCAAAAGATTAATATGCTAGACATTATTGGGTAGGATAACAGGCTTACTCACATTTCCATTGTTGATGTTGCTGAAATAAAACACTACCTTTCATGGATTGGAATCTGTTCTCTTCATCAGATGTAAATAGATCTTAAGGCTTAAGGTTAGGTATTCAAATTTTGTTTAATGAACTACTGCTTAATACAACTGAAAATAACTCAAGCATATTCCTGAATGTGCAGGGTTATCGGAGCAAATATCAACCGTGTTATTGCACAGAAAAAACACCCTGAATAACAAATCCGTAAAATAACACCTCTGTAACTCACCAGCAATGGTGGAAGAGTGTAGAAAAGATCAATATGAGCACTTCTTGTGGCAGCGCGGCAGGTCATCTGAAACAAGACCGGGAGGGAGAGGCAGGATGATAATAATTGTACAGGAAATAGTAAAATTCAGCCTCATAAGTTGTGAGTTTTTGACTTTCATCTTAAAATCGTGATAATAACTTTTGCTAATGAATGTGAATTACCGTTTTAACACGTAGCATAGTCATTTATTATTTGCCCCTTCTTAAGTATTACTTACCTACTTTAACCTAGTTTGTAATTATATATTAGGTTAGTTATTTACCTGAAGAAGAGATCAGATTGCAGATCTCGAAACGTAGTGTTACCGATTTTTTGTTTCACTGAACGATGGCAGATATCCGGAAAAATCCTGTTTCCTTCACAATCCTTCTATCGTCAAATATAAAATTCAAACAAAACAAATATATATACTTGCCTTAAAATATATACTTTCTTAAGTCGGTCCAGAACACTTAAGTCCAGAACTGTAAAGTTGTAAATTTACATGGTTCAAAATAATAAATACTCCTTTGTACAAATTAAACAGCCCCAAAGTAATATATAGCATAGTCAATAATTCCCATGTAAAATGTAACTTCTGGAACTGGATAAAAGAAAAACATACCAAACTCTGGGATCTAGAATTTTCTCATATTTGAAGTCGATTACAAATAACTGACATTAATTTAAAACACTCATTGGTAGTAATTATTCAGTGCCGATAAGAATCTTCCAAAAGTAGCCATTTACAAAGTTGCTCTTTAAATTGTAAGTCCAACAAAACATGTTATCTAGGATAAAATATTGGTGGAGGCTTGCAATATACTACCAAGGATTGACGTAATCTCCTCATTGAGTGACGTAAAGCCAAGACCAGTAAGGAGTCAGGATTTACTTCCAGGATCCTGATTTATAGTTACTGTTACTACAGCTCGCGTGTACTGTAAAATATAGTAAGTATAAAAAGTTTTAATGGTTAAAAACTGTTTTTGTTTCCATACTTAATGTCATAATTAAATTATATTGAGGCACTAGTATATTTAGCAGTTATTATAAAAATGGCTGTTCCTGAAAAAAATCTGTGAATCATTAAAATGTTGTTTCCGAACGAGATATAAACCCTCAAGATTCCCAACAGCGCATTGGGAATCCCTGGCATGCTGAAATGAGGTGGATATAGACATTCCGCTCTGTTAGAACTCGACGCTTGTTCCTTGTGAAGTGCATGTTATTATTAGAACATGACGATTCCATTCCATATTAAATCTGAAATGTGAATATATATTATAAGGAGAAGTGGGTTAAGAGAATTTTTCATAAGTCCAAAAATTCCAGTGAATTACATTGGTTTGTTATTGGCATTTTTATAAATATCACACTGAAGTTTATATAAAAAATACATTTATATATGCGGTATATATATTTTTTTAAATTTAAACCTTCATCTGTGTGAGTTTGATTTTATGTGATATTTTATCAGAACAACATTAATATTAGTCTCTTGTATAGTCCTTTAATAATTTGTATTAAAACACTCTTTAAAATGTAACTCGAACCAGTTTTTTTCGTATGCTGTTGACAAAATAGACTTAATTACTCTGTTTAAATCAACTGAAGTCACAACTCAAAATGATTATAACAAAATTGTCACTGGTTATATGAGAGACGTGAAGATTGGCACTTTAGAATTTTAAAATGGAGGCTACTTACTATCTTTAGTGATAGTTTCAGTATTTTATTTCAGTTATAAAATTAATTAAAAATTACTGTTATATAACATTGTTAAATATTCAAAATAAATTCAGTATTGCTACCATTTTTTATTTGCTGCTAACTTTTACGTAACGTCTCTAATTAAAAATAACAAAATTTAATCGTATAAGTTTTAGAAACAATCTTATAATGAAATACACACATGATGAGTTAACGTACTTTAATAACCAGTATAAGTAAACCTCGATTTTTATCCACATACTTAGAAAAAAGATCAAATTAAATGAAACTATTTAGTGCTAAAACATTTTATTGATTAAAAGTTTGTAATACTTACGAAGGACTAAGTAATAAAAACGCTCGATGAAGATAGTTACAACGTTGATTCTAAGAGGAGATAGGCAAAATTTAAACTAAATATTATAAAATTATCCTAACAGAAAAAATTGAATTATTTACTACGAAAAGTCTTATATTTTTTTTGTTTCCTAAGGAAAATATTTAAGCTTCATAATACTTGTTATTGAAGAGGTTTATTATCTAATTGAGTCATAAATTAGTTTACCACAAACTGTATTATTGAGGATGGATGATTTTAAAGGATAACAGGATTTTGGACATTGAACGTCATATTACAAGATAAATCTTTAAAAAATTCTTGTTAATTTTGGTAGACAATTATTTAATCAATGGCAAAGTAACCGTTTATTCTTTGTCTTGCAAACTTCAAGAGATAATTTAAACACACAGGCAGATTCGATTGAGACCTTTTATCTTTCAAATTATGGTTATACTATAGATTTTTAAAAGTGTGAATCATGCAGTTGACAAGAATAAGTAATGACATTCATTAGTTGATCGATTAGTTGGAAATAATAAAACAGTTATAAATGTGTAAAAGCTAGATTTTACACAGTTCACGTACAGTAGTTTGGTAAATTTTACAATTTAATAAAATGAGCAATGAAACAGTAAAACATTCAAATACTCATGTTTCGGCTTCCTGAAACCTTCCTTTTGTTAAATAAGTCAACTGTAAAAATATTTGTTATTAAAATATCTTTACATGCCTTGATATACATTTTAATTCGCCTAAAACCTTTAGACCACAAGTTTTCAATGTGCAATGTGGAATTTAATAGTGATTGGGACATAATTATTAAAAAAACTGTTAGAGTTGTTATAAAAAATGATGTAACAAAACCAGACTTAAATATGAAAACTGTTATCCCAGTATTCGTATACTACATAAACATGTCCGAGGACAAATTTTTAAGAGAAGATTTTACCCCTCTGTGATAGTTTTAGTTTCTTGTGTGGTAACGGGTGTCTTTAAATACATGTTTATGTTTATCTATTATGACAACATATATATTTATATTTATAATAACGATATAGATTGTTTATTTGAAAACAAACGTAACACTACAAGTTTTTAATATGTTTTATTTAAACTTTTAAGTGGAATGTAATAGCGAAACGTAATAGACAGTTTCAATACTAACCCAAAATTTCATTTTTGGGAGTCTTTGAGAGGTTTTATATTACGCTTTTATTAGAAAAATGTCCATTATGTAATAAATAATTAGCATAAAACGTTATTAGCGTAGTTGGTTTTTATGTTTGGCTCAACAACATATGTAACGAATGATATAATATAACTTCTGATAAGTAAATTAAATAACTTCTGCCGGATTTATTTGGCGCAAAATGTTGATAATTTAAGACTAGAGACAGAGGGGGACTTATTGGCACCATTCGGAGAGCCCGCGGTGATAATTTAGATTTATAATGCCTTGGCACACCAGCTGCTGCTCAAAGTCTGCTAAAATCGTTATAACCTTATATCTGGAAACGTATCCTGTTAGAGATATATTTTAGCACAAGCCAGTATAACACATATATAATACTTTTTCAAATTTACTCATAATTATTATTTATTCAGAATGGAGCAAATAAAATTTAATGTAGTAACCGCAGTATATATTTACGTATTCAGTGTTTAACCAAATAAATAAAAAAATCGTAAATAGTTCAGGAAATATTTAAGATTGGTAAACAATGTTATTTCCCACAACTTTTTACGAACTCGACCAGAAAAATATTACCCTCTTAGTAAGTTGTTTGATTTAATATAGCCATAAATTCTAAACTTACAATGTAACAAGATACTTTACATATTTCGATAAATGTAACTTTGAGGAGATTTCACTTATAAAAATGACTATGCTTTCTTCGTACTAATGTAAGAGCTCTGGTGATAGTAAATAAAATCATTTTGCGCAAACCGTCAAGGGACTCCCACTGTAGATATCTCCATGTTCTGGGCAACTACGACGCCACATTGCCGTTATTTCTACTTGACACAGGGAAGTTGCGTACAATGTGAATACTTCTCAAGTTATAAGAGAATCATTCAAATATAAACGATTTAAATGTAAACCAAAGGGTATATTGAAATGTTTGATATCTTCTTATGTTTTAAAGAAAAATTCATATTTAAAATGTAAAATAATGTAACATACGAAAACTATACGAAGTAAAAAAGAAGTTATTTAGAGAAATGTTTATTTATATAAATATAGAGATTTGGATCATGGGCCATAAATATCCTGCGAAACTTAAAATAACAACTAAACACATTTGATAAGAGTTTAGAAATTTGAAAAATATCAACTGTTTTACTTCTTATTTATACGATTATATCCAATTTTTAGTTTTAATGCCCTAATAAAATAAAATAAACTAGTGATTAAGTCAACTTGGAACGATTGTAAGTTATAAACACAGCAGCAGATAAGTACAAATCTTCACGGTTTCACGGATTATCACATTTATTTACATATCACATTAGCCATTTACTTTGTTTGAAGGTTATTTTTGACGATGGAAAAATTAGCCATTTAATTAATAGAATACTCAGTATTTAATTTAAACTGTAGTAATAATATGAACGCATAGGCGTAATAATTTGTTTTTAACAACAAACACAGATTATTTCTCAATTGCACCAACGAAATCATGACCACGTTTGTTTGAATGACACCAAGCAAAAGTATGCCTTGCATAGCTTAAAAACTGTATGAATTTTAACTGAAAATGAACAGTTTTTTTAATAATAATAGAGAAACAGCATTGTAACGCATCACGACCTACTGTACGATATCGTAATACCAAGAATTAACATATGATCAAAATATTGAAAGTGGCAGCCACAATAACATTTAATGTTATATAAAAAAATTCTATACAATCTCAGAAATAAAACGTTCCTTAGACGTGGAAAATGTTGTAATTTATTTACTATAATCGTCATATAATCTAATGCAAGAGAAACTGGCAAATGATTCATATCTAATAATATCTTTCAAAATATAAATTACTTTTCTTCGTAATTTTCATGTAATACTACCTCGTATGTATTAAGGTGCTATTCTTTGATACATTGTTGGGCTGTTTTAGTATTTTGTATAATTGTTTTATTTGAATAAATATTGTACGTAAAATTTAACAAATTTTACACAAATAAAAATTAATTCAATACCTGAAAAATTCTCTCGAACCTTTCCTTTTAAATTTGATGAATGGAAGCTATTATAATGGAAGACAGAAATTTAGTGAATATCGTTGGTGGCCGAACCTCCTACTTAATTCCCGAATGTCTCCATGTCTTTTAATTAATTTGTCCGCAGTTTAATTAAAGTGAAGCATTTTCGCAGTTCACTGCGACGATGAACATGTATTATTAGTTAACTATCTAATAAATAATAATAAATCTAGTCTATTTATGTAATTTTATACAATCAGTTTGTCACATAAGTGTTTTGCATCACTTTTGCTCATTTCTCAGTTTATGAGATTTGTTGTGAAAATTTAAATCAAGTAAGTTACGTTTAACTGTAACCCAAAACAACCACAAAATCCATATTATACAATAATCTTCTGGTCGTTTTTAGAGGTAAATCATAAATTGCTTGTGAGTGTAATGAAAAGTTTCACCAAAACCATGACATACAATAGTTACGAGATGTCATACAATACGCCACTAATCTTTAAATCTTTGTAATATTTCATGTAGAAATTTGTTAATATTTGTCACATATTAGGAATATTAAATAATAACCAACCTGGTTACCTCAACATGGTATACTAACGAAAAACCTGTGAATGTCCCATGAATCGAATTACTCTTTTACTCTTCGAAGTGTATTGTAAAATAAGATATAGGAGAAGGCAAACTTTTAAATGTGTTTACTACAGTATAAAACGTTTTTACCTGCTAAGGGAACTTCCTCCACCGTTACAATTTCGGGGGCACACTTTTGGCTAAGTTTTGTTTAGGACAAACGAAAATATAGGTAACTATAATAATTATATTATTATAGTTACCTATATTTTCGTTTGATTTAGTATTTTATATTTATTCTTGATTTAATAAATTAAAAGTGTTTTTAAAAAATATATTTAGATTTTATCCTCAATATCTAAAATAATTTAAAAGAAAAGTTGGGTTGATTATATATAATTTATTTAACTTTATTATTTCTGCCTGTCTGTTCGCACGGAGCCTAAAACTACACTGTACACTTTAAATTTTGCTTAAAGCTTCATTTATATATATACGGAACATAGAGTTTGATGATGGCACATGACATTCCATGGGATTATTATCAGCGTTAAATACTATTTTTATATTCTTGTTATGGGTAATATTGTGGATGGTATCGAGAAAATCATAGAATAAAAACTTTTGAATAGACTGAGGATATTCATATGGCAGTTTTACATATCGGTGAATACGTTGGTGGTTACATTCTACCGAACTTTCCAATACTCCGCTGTATCAGTTTATTTGTAAAAACAAGATGGGCTTAGTTATATATCGTTAGTTAATCGTTAGTTATATATAGATATATAATGGTGCAAGTCTCACATGGAATTCGGCTTAGCATTATCAAAGCCTATAATTTAGGGTCATATCTGGAGAATTGATTGAGGTATAAACTTTACATTTTGTATATCTTTCGTAGCTATCACATGGTTTTGGCAAAATTACTCTTCTGTCTGCCTGTCTGTCTATCTGCCAGTACATACGGTTCTTGCTAGAGATCTCAATGTTGGATACAGCTATGGTCTCTCAATTTTGCATATAACGTCATTTTTACTTAGGTAACGTCGTATTCGATGGTGGGCATACGGTAATAATAAGTAAGTTCTCGGTAATTATTTGAGCAATATGTATGCTAATAAAGCAAATTTTTATTTTTTCTACTGTACACTTTTGTAAATAAGTTTTAGTAATAGGTTTTGGTCATATAATTATCGTTAGTGTTTTGAACCTGCTAAATATGTGGAAAGTATCAAATAACGGACAAGTAGTTTGGTATTTCCTACCAAATATTCACCTTAATGAGCCCAAGTGAAAAGTGTTTCGCTGGTATAAAAGTTAGGTACAAAATTATTTGGAATTATTTCTAAGATTACCTTCATAGTATGTTATACAATCACTTCAATATTAGTTTCGAAATTGTCATCATCGAATCATAATATATTTGTTTTCAGCTTTGATACTTATTATTTTGTGTAAATGTCTGAAGGTGTCTTCTAAATGAAATGATGTAGAAACATTAAACGTAGTATCTATTAACATTATTAAAATATAAAGATAGTTTTTTCGAGTATTAAAATTAAAAGTATTTTATTAACACAGCATATTGTCAACCTAAAACCTCAAAACAAAATGTCAACAAAGCGGAGATGACGTGTTTTATTTGTAATAAAATATGAAAGTATTGTTAACAAAAGGGAAGAATGGCCAATAGTCACTCACCACGTTTCCAAAACCGAGAGTTTCAAAACAATTAGAGAGTGTCAGAGAAATATGAGAGGCAGCCTAGCTGTCTAGTAATAGTCGTACCAATGAGGAGAGAAGGGAACGCAGCGCCTATGGATTTTGCAGCACCTATGGCTCCGTGCAGCACCTGCTGCTCCGATCTGGATATTTGGTGGAGCCTTTCTTACCACTTAATCGATTTCTCGAGAGACTTTATTTAGTATCAAATAAGAACATGTTTCTAAAGTAAAGTAAGAAAGTTTAAGGTAATATATTGTATTTTATATCTGTGCATGTGTTTTAAATGATTTAGGAAGTCATGAGGCCATTGCCACTGTATGTGGTGGAGAATTATGTACAGTAGAATAAAATAATTATCGTAAATTGGCTCTTAACGCCCCTTTGTTGGAATAAGGCAATGACTTGTATTTGTCAGCGAACTGTTGACTGAATCGGAACCGTTGCCGATTCCGTTTAGCGAACTAGATCTATTATTTTGTTACATTTTTCGTGAGAGGGGCCTAATCATCTCACCTATTCCTCCCAACCCCGCCCTCTCCTTGCTACCGGCCCAAAGTGAAGAACTGGTTTGCTTTACGATAGGTCTCTGAAGCTTCCGAATATAAGTACTTAGTGCGTCTGTGTGACTCCACTAGTCATCAATTGTAAGTCACCATCTAATTTCTAAATGTTATTTTAATATGTGCATTGTAAATAATAAATTGTCTTGGTAATTTAAGAGTCAGTACTGTTTATTTTCAGGAGACTTTCAGGGTAATTTTTAACTTTTGAAAATTTAACTTATTAAATTTTTAAATATAAACGATCTTTTAAATTTTGAGTAAATTGTATAGTTTTATCTTAATATTCCTTTGCAATTTTCACAAATTTTAAATTCTGAAACAATTTTATTTTTAATATTCAATGTTTAAAGTAAATTTTAAAATGGAATTAAAGCCTTTGCTCAAGTTTTGTGAAGAAGCTCTTAATCGAATTTTCATAACAAGGAGAAATTCTTATTTTGCAAGATAGCCAAAGTTATTAGTTTTTTTTGTGAATGAATTATGATAAAACCAAGAAGAATTGTAAAACAAAAATTAGAGTTGCAAAAAAAGTATTTTTGGTAAAAAAGGCTGAATAATAAACAAAGTAAATCCAAAATTAAAGTGACCTATACATTAATTTCAGGCCATGGAAATTAAATTAAATACTCTTCAATTAAATTGAAATTACATTGTATCGTAATAAAATAAGAATGATACAGATTCCATATGCCTTTTTCTTCTTTAACCAACAAATCCCACAAAGAACGACATAGTAACTGATGATAAATAATATTGAGTGTAACATGTGGGTTATAATTGAACTTAGAGTTACTGAAAACTCGCTGATGAAGAGGCTGTTGCGGAGAAGGAAGGGTCTTGTGATCTGACTTGTGGACCAATCATATTTATTTTTTCCCTATACCAATTTTTTTAACTAAAATTACTTTTAGCTATAAGATGAGGGTCGACCTGATGTAGTGTTCAATTAATCTTTTTTGTTTTATTTGAATTTTGTTTCAATGCACACAGTTAATTTCATACATTTCTATAGCAATATTTATCAAGAGATAAATAGAATCGGTGGAGAAGATTATTGTTCCTCGTGTTATTAAACAATAAAAATTCATCACTCTAAGTAAACTGCGCCTAACTTAATTAAAAGACGTGGTGAAACTCAAGGATGTTCACTAAATTCACCTCTAAATAGCCTTATATAAACCTTAATTAAAAGTGTTCGAAAGGAAAGTTTCGTGAAGCCTCACAAAGTATTTAACTTAGTTTCATAATTAACCCTAAATATTCTATTGGTAATAACAAATTATTCGCACAGTCTCAGAAGTTCATGTATTTTTAAGAAGTTCGATAAAGAGTCTCTACTTTCAGCGTGACGAAGCTGCTTGAAGATCGCTCCTGAAGGCAGTTTCACTACAGTAGTTGCCATAGGTCAGATCCGGAGTTCACTTGAGAACTGTTCTCTCTGGATTGTTCCCATGTATTATAACTGGAGTGCAGGAGATGTACCAGAATATTCCCGTCAAAGAGAAAGAAGCCACTTCACATGGACTAGTCGTGAATTCCTACATCATCAATCAGACTCTGATCTCAAAAGACAATCCCGTGAGCATATATCATTTTAATGGATCGCCACTTTATCCCTCTGCAAATGTACCTCGTTGGCAGGGGCAGGGAGGCATATGCTGCCAAAATTACTGTGTACCTTGCATGACAAGGATGCCAGCATGGAGCAAAGGATGATTCTGCACCATTCTCCAAGATAATATAATGAATAAAAATTATGAATCGAGATAATAAAATGAAAAGTTCAGTAAAAATACTTCTAATCAGAGAAAAAGAGAAAATTTCTATCAATTGGCTTGTACCAGTCAGAGGGGTTACGTTGAGGAGTTGTATTAAAACTACCACATCCGGTATTCCCACAAATTATTAGACACAAAAATAAAATCTATTTTTGCTGAAATGGTGTTGATTATTTTGTAGGTACATTGCGGTAACAGTTATCGGTATTATTATTGTCATCCCAGTTTGTTAATAATAAGCTTACTGCATGTGTTATTTTATTTTATATTTTTTTATAAACCATGCATAGCCGATAAACACTTATTTATTGTTAATACGTAGTTCAAAAGTATGGGATGGACAAGAACTGATAAAGTTATAAAAAGAGTATTGTTTTAAGCTCAATAGCAGCAAGTATTGGACTGCAACGTTGTGTAAAGCAGTCGCTCTCTATTTGAGAGACATTCTCTCGATCCAAACAAACCTCTCAAAAAGTTTTGATGAGTTTCGCCGCGACATTCAGCTGATTAATTAAATCTTCTTCTATCTAAATTATAACATCATACAATAATATCATTATGAAAAGAACTAGTCAGGCTAGTTTATATTTGTGAGTGGCTTAATCTACTTTGTGTAACACCATTTAATTTACTATTACAAGGAATTACAGTGGGAGGGATACAAGTTCATACCTTTAGAAGAAAGGCTATATTTTTTATTTAAATGGATTAGTCTGATGGACTATAACAGAAATTTTGGGTAACATCAATGTACGTTCAAGAAGCATTGACCTGGAATTTTGGATCATAAGAGCAAAATGTTTTAACAGGATAATCTGTAGTGTATGTTAGATACCAAAAAAAACATACTATATTAGCAGAATTATTAGATATTGGACAGATTACATCTTAACAATCTATAGACCATTGTAAGTAGATATGGTATTGTGTACGAATGCACAAAGTTATCTTTAAAATACGATTTTCAGACTCCACTTCTTGTTATATGACATAATTTGGGAGTTGTCGTGATTCAGTAGTGATCAATAAATCCAAGTGATGATAGGAATGGATACAAATAGGGAAGAAAAACAGTAATATTGTCCCACGCCCAAGTAGTGGAGGGGTTACGAGTACAAGCTAAAGTGGAGGGAGGGGTTACGAGTAAAATACACGAGTAAACGCCCAAGTAGTGGTATATAGGTACGACTACAATACACGAGTACATGCCTACGTGTGGGGAGGGGTTACGCATATAATACACGAGTAAACGCCCAAGTGGTGAGAGGGGGTACGAGTACAATACACGAGGATTACATACGTGTGGGTAGGGGTTACGAGTATGATACACGAGTAAACGCCCAAGTGGTGGGAGATGGGTACGAGTACAATACACGAGTACATAAATACGTGTGGGTAGGGGTTACGAGTATGATACACGAGTAAACGCCCAAGTGGTGGGATATGGGTACGAGTACAATACACGAGTACATAAATACGTGTGGGTAGGGGTTACGAATATGATACACGAGTAAACGCCCGAGTGGTGGGATATGGGTACAAGTACAATACACGAGTACATAAATACGTGTGGGGAGGGGTTACGAATATGATACACGAGTAAACGCCCAAGTGGTGGGAGATGGGTACGAGTACAATACACGAGTACATAAATACGTGTGGGTAGGGGTTACGAATATGATACACGAGTAAACGCCCGAGTGGTGAGAGATGGGTACAAGTACAATACACGAGTACATAAATACGTGTGGGTAGGGGTTACGAATATGATACACGAGTAAACGCCCAAGTGGTGGGAGATGGGTACGAGTACAATACACGAGTACATAAATACGTGTGGGGAGGGGTTACGAATATGATACACGAGTAAACGCCCAAGTGGTGGGAGATGGGTACGAGTACAATACACGAGTACAGACCTACTTGTGGGAAGGGGTTATGAGTATGATACACGAGTAAAAGCCCAAGTGCTGAGGTGGGAGGGGGGGAAGTTACGAGTACTATATCTAGTGATGTACAGGGTCTAGTGATGTCTTACAGAAGTCTAGTCATAGTTTCAGTATAATGAATTCTGTTTTTTCAGCTTAAAATTACTATTTTCAGTTCAGTATTTATCAGTTCTTTATTGGTATTATAGCCTTTAGCTACATATTAATCCTATAACAAAGTGTCTAACTGTAGAGTTAGGCATTAGTTTTGACTGCTGATAGTGTCACGGAAACACTGTGACACGTTACTTTGCATTTGGATTGATAAATATCAGCAGTAGTTGTGTTATACATATAGTAATGGCAAATAGTATTATTTAAATTTTATTATTTTCTTTAAGTTATTGATGAATTCAAACCAACTAGTTTATTATGGATTTAACTTATTGAACGAAATTAAGAATTTTGCACTTGTAATGCCCTAGGATTGGTTTCCTTTATTATTGTGAAAAAAGCCGATTTTACAAACCATTCCTATTCTTGACTACAATTTTAGGGAGAATTCGAGCGAAGTGAGCTCATTACCATTATAGAAGATAACATAAATACATTACACACTATATCTAATTTTTATGACTGAAAATCTTCATAAGTAATCACATTCACTTTCACTGATGAAGCATACTGATTAGGTATATAAATATAGATATAATATGAAACTAAAACATTGAAAAAGAATTATATATTGTGCTATATAATTATAATGCTATAGGTATAATTAATTCGAACCAGAAGTGCTCGTACAAAGGGCGAGGTATAGCTACTTAAAACTCTCATAGGACTCATACACATCATAGTTTTAATACCAGTAATAAAGCTACGAACTTTGACTTTAGGATTCCTCCAAATTGGTTTAAAATAATTAAAATCGTTTGGTATATTCAATGAAATACATAGACTTAGATTTAGTATTTGTTTTATAGGCTGTTTCTAAATTTTGTTTCATTCTCTCAATTCATTCAAATTACTCCAAATCACTGCTCTTCAAACTTAAAGTCCAATTATTCAGTCACCACTACTTTATCTGTAGAGCGTTTTGTTTACCATTTAAAGATTATATACGTATGATGTCCTTTCTATCGGCAGGACAATTCATGCGTAACTAGGGTGAGTGCTAGTGATAAAAGTACTACCTGGGGGATAACTAGGGAGTCTTTGAACTATAATTATATGTTTAAAATCGAACAATCTGTTTATTTTGTGAATTTATTAACACTTCGTAAAGAGTATTATTTTTTTATTCTGACTGATAATCCAAAGGTATTATGAGATGGATGGAATGGTAATATAGTAATAGCTCCTCTAGGGAGGAGAGTCACCGTCTTAAAATATTTATAAATTTTAAGATAGAGTTTTTAAAACAAATTAGTACCTACCTTACGAAATTTACTAATATACTTTTAAAGCAATCCAATGACACTCAATCATTGTTTTATATGAAATATTGGCAAATATGTTCAAAGAGAGAATATATTTGCCTGAGACACCGGTGTTGAGTGTTCTAGTGTATCGCGCTGACAGTGGTAATGTAGTACAGCAGTAGAGCGCAGGTGGCGCATAAACATTTTCACCAGTATAAAAATATTGTTCTCAAAGTGGAAATGTTTTAAAATTTAAAGATTTGCCCTCTTGAACGAAAAAAACGATGCCATAAGTCGGCTCAATCGTTTTCTCCTAATTTGGTATCTCTTGACCGTACACAATTAATTATTAAACACGCCAAACTTCGGATAGACGTATGAGATTCGCATTTCTTCCAAATTCAAGAACATCCCGACCTAGAGACCGCCTCTGAATATGCAAATGTTCACAATTTTAAATTTATAAATAGTAATCCCTCTAAGTTATCTCGCTCACAAGTTATCGTTGTGCACAGGCTGACTTATCCTCTAAGACGGAAATTTTATTTTCTCATCAATTACTGGAAAATAATAATAATAGGAAAAACATAGATTTTATTATTAGTAAATTTATCGTAACCATGCATATAAATAAAAACTGTGATATTGTTTGACTGACTTGATTGATTCTTTCACTACAGAAGAAAATGCTTCCATTTCAAGGTCAAAGTCATATTTAATCAATTAGACGTTTCTATAACACTCTTATAAAGTTCCAAGCTATGTTCAAAATTTTCCCACTAACGTTTCCGCAATTCTAGTTCCAAATCAACAGAATATGTTTACTTAACATACAGACAAGAAAATAAGGCAATAGATTGCTTCGAACTATCATACATGAGACCCATGCTTAGTTAATACTATTGTTAATCATTAATTTCAGTCAATAAAACACAGAATAAATAATCTCCTATCACCTATATCGTTATTACTTCGCTAACAAAAACTGGGAGAGGCTTTGCCAACCTTCAGGCAATAATAAGTTGAAATTTTAATGTTTTGTTAATTAAAAAAACTGTTACCTTATCAATTTGATGTTCTTCTGTATTAGTTACAAATTTAGAAGGAAAATTGCATAATTGTTTAGAAGTTTTCAACACCTAAAATAAAAATACTTAACAATTAAAAATTATGCAATAAACTTTGTGGAGCCGTAGGCGAGAAAATCACTGAGTTCATAGTAACAAATAGTTAGGATTCTTCCCAGAAATCAAACTATTCTATGTATTTATTTATTTTACATGCTCAATATGACGTAGCAATTTTATTTTAGCAATTTCATCATATACAAGTAAAGTTACTTTGTATCACTTTGTATATCAAACTTCAATATTAATAACTTACAATAGAGGATACATTAAAGAAAATATAAAACGTGGCTTAAAAAAAATAATCTAGAAAAGTAACTCATAATTTGTACAGTTTATTTCTATCCAGTATATTTTTTTCCAGATGTACAATTATAACATACTAGCAGTTTCCCGCGGCTTAGCATGTATTTTCGAAGTTTTTGTACCTGTATGATCACCACCAATGTGGAATTTTTCGTTACTTTAAAGACCATTGAGGGATTTTAGAAATAAGAATAGGCCTATATTCAACCCAGGAACCGCAAGAATATCCATTTAAAATTTCAGTACAATCGGTAAAGTAGTTTACGCGTGAAAACAAAACGAAAAACAAAGCCACTGTTATATTTATAATATTATAATATCTTTCGTAGACTTTAAGTATCAGCTGTTGTGTTAAGACATTATAAATCTAGCTTAAATTACCAATAAGTATCCTGGGACCGCTCTCTGTCTCTAGTGTTAAATTATGGCGAGACACTGTAGGAAAACACTGCGTTAAGGTTATGGCATAATACAGAGATTCTATAATTTACTATAAATACATTATATTTTCCATTCCATACGTTGTTGTGAAGCATATATTTTAAACCATAGGTAAATTCTTACGCCGAGTCCATTGCATGTAAAATAACTATTAAATAATAGATATCCCATCTGTTAAAAGCAACACATTTCCATTATTATTTTTATATTATATTCTTTGAGTCCTTGATATAAAATATTGTTGAACTATGTTGTTGTTAATTCGTACAAACTGCTTAAATTTTTTCAGATTTCTCCAGACTTTTTAATATTGGACATATTGCTGATGTAGACAAGAGCACGTGAGAGGAAATATACTAATAAGTCAAAGAATTTTGGATTTTTGTATAAAGTATAATTTTTTTGATTAAATTATATAGGAAAAATAATAAACATACATGTGAAAAAGTCTTCACTAAAGGGTGGAAAGAGGCATGCACTTTGTAATTTTGGCACTGGGATATCACATTTCATTTTCATGTTTTTATTTGCTACGATCAATTATTTTGCTACTACGTATGGGGGAATAAGGATTATAATAAATCATTCACAGATATTTTAATAAATTTATCTTGGGAAAGTTTTATTTAAAGCAGTTTTGCTTCAATATTCTATTACGAAACAAGTTACGGTTTAAAGAGCTGATGCAAATATAAACTTTTTTATATTGTACGAGTGTAAATACCACAATGTATTTAACACTTTTAATGTTAGTATTGTGTATTTTATCAAACAGTAAGTTAGTAACTACAAGTTTTATTTTAATTATTTGTTTAATATCTTCCAGCTTCTTGAATAAGTTATAAATAAACCAAACTTCACCGCTAGAAAAGTGTTTGTTCGAACTTAAAACGAGACTAATAATAATTTTACATAATTTAATACAACTTTGGCTTTGAAATCTCTTAAAATTTAAATATGTCATTATAAGTTTCGATAAAAATGGATAAAAATCTTAGCAAGCCTTTATCTCGATTACGAACTCTGTTAACTTAATACGTAAGCTAATGTGCCAGTGCAAGCTTACAATATTCTACCAAGGATTGAAGGATTGACATAAGCTCCTCATTGAGTGACGTAAAGCCAAAACCAGTAAGGAGTAAGGATTTATTTCCAGGATCCTGATTTATAGTTACTGTTACCACAGACCTCGTGCTGTGAAATATAGGAAATATATATAACCTTTTTCCAATGGTATGATAATTATATTTTTCTCAGTAGTTTGGTACTTACTATTACAGTAGTATTAATAAAGCTTTAATTTATAAAAAACACTTAAAAGCGTGGTTACTCTTGAAAATAAAATGAAAAGTGTCTTTATTAGAGGCGAAGTTAGGACTACAAGTCATCTATACCACTGAACTTCATAACAAATTAAAAATAATATATATATATATATATATATATATATATATATATATATATATATATATATATATATATATATATAAAAATTATAACTAAACGTACCAAATATAAATATATTTATTTAAATTATATATTAATTGAACTTCAGCTTATAAAACAAGCATCAATAATTAATGTAATTTTATACATATTTACTCTAGTATTACAAGAGACACTCGCATAAAAAATCTTATATGCAGTAATGTGGGACCTCTGGCATGATGAAATAAGGTGAATATGCGGAATATTAGCATATACTGTATATTCCGTAGTATCAGAATATGAAGAATTACTCCTTGACAAAGTGCTGATTATTTTTTCTGTTAAGTGTATTGTAATTAAGTTTTATACACTATATTTTTTTGAATTTATTAAGTATTTTAAAATTAGTCTATTATTTAAATTTGATTGTATTAATTTTCTTAGTACTCATTCCGTTGAGATTATTTAAGTAAGTCAAAACGTTGTCAAGTTAATCATTGAATATACATCACTGCTGGTTTGGATTTCCTTAACAAATAACCACCGGCTCTAACAATAAAATGCTTAATAACTACCGTATAGATCCCTCAGCTTAGGAAAAACTGATGAAAGACTAATCAACTTTTAAACTTATATTTTCCATAAACGCAGTTAATATTTTGAAACCTCCTGCCCAAACCGCACCACATCTACCGCTCAGATAGAGGATAAGTGACACAGTTGCAATATAAACCAAAAAGATAGCCAAACATAATTTTCGGACTCTTTTATCTGCCGAAAATCTGTATATACTTTTAAATTTAGAATATGATCAACGATCATGAAAATCTTACATGCTATTTCGTATTATCCGTGATGCACAATAATTCAAGCAAAGCTCCAACAGATTTTGGTTTAAGTTCGCAACTGAAATTTATTATGGAACAAAATATCAAACGACAGTACGGTTGTAACCCAGAGCTAATGACTGGGGTGACTAATGACGTAGTTATCGCCTTCTTGAGTTTAGCGGCTGTTTGTCATACAAATACAGTCCTTAGCTACTGAAATATTAAACCCAATTATATGCGAGCTCTTCTTGAGTTTATAGTCTTTTAAAAGAAAATACATGACATATTTAATATTCTTTAAATATTACAAAGAATTACTGTTAAAGAGAAAAATAGTCTTTAAAAGTTCTTTTATTATATATAACTATTGTTTTCAGTTACTATTATATGTTTTACATGGTCATTTAAAAAATTTAATTAATGGTTGTTTGAATTTAACGGTTCTCGGACTGATTTTCTTGTACTGACTATATAGAGTTTTCCATCCTCCTAAATGTATCCTTATTTATAAAGAGAACTAACATTGTTCAATGATCTTGCCAATGAAATCATACTACAGTTAAGTCAATCGCCGAAATAGTTAAGAAGCATTATAAAAATTAGAAATTTAAATTTGGTCTTATAGCCCAAGTCGAAAACAAAAACAATTTCCGTACAAAACAAGTAGGCTAACGAAATTCCTTTGAACTGCAACTTAATTCAGATGATACACACTTCATTTAAACCCCACACTACAATAATTTTTGAACGGAACTTCAAATTTAGGTAGATAATACAATTTTGTTACAGTTAAATAATGATTGTATTATTTTTCATCATAGTTCTAAAACTTTCACAATAATCACAACGATGTAATGAAAAATTATTATTAAACTAAACAATAATTTGATTGTATTCTCCATTGAGAGCTCATTCTAAGGAAAAATTTCTGACTTAATGAGAATTGTCTAAATAAATTATCTACCATAATCTAAAAGTTGAATCCTCATCGTCAACTATTGAGCATTCTTCCTGATGACCAACCATTGGTCTCATCAATCAACTATCGTTAGCCCTGACTATTAGTTAAATCTTTCAAACTATCACATCCCCCTGCTTTAAACTTGCACCCCAAGCCATTATTTATTTGATTCAACGTTATGACCTTAAAACATAACACTTTTGAAATCAGAGGTTGCCATTCATAAAAGTCTACATAAGATGGTTTTTTGTTAATTTTGGATAAGAAAATGTGGAACCACTGCATCATACGTACGTCTAAAAAGACCTTTGTGCTTACTACCGGAGTGGCAGGGTATTCTGGATGGTGTGGTTGGGGGTTGAAATCACGTCCTGTCGAGATTCCATGATGTGGGATAAAAGGAACTAATTCAGTTTAATCACATGGGAGAAGATGAGACATATCCATTTCAACCTTTTGTAATCAAAGTGGATAAGGGAAAGTGATTCTCTCATGTTTAGGATTAAGATAGCAACAACCCTATACCAAAGCAGCACCACCCACTTCAACAGTTTTTTTTCCACAGCCAACTGATTTATCGATCAACTCTTTACCCCAATATATTGAAATTCCCGGTTTGTGAATTGCCGCTCCTGGACATCCTTAATGTTAGCCATATGTAAGTAACACATAGTTTTTTCTTACTCAGTGTAAATTCAACCGAGAGGTGTAAATCGCCCAAAAGTGAATCATCCTGGGGTTAAATTAGAAGACGACATAATTTACTACATGAAATGTATCTCTGTTAGGGCAAGAAGAACGGTTACTCAATATTGAGCCCTTCACTATAGATAGATCTTCCACCGTTCATTCGCTTTCTATAGGTATATGAGTTGTTTATCCTGAATAGTTAATTAACTTTCATTAACGTATTTTCTGGTGCTCTCCAATTTTTGGTTTATTTTGTATTTAATACATTTCACAATTGTGTATATTTTATATTTGAAATGACCATAGTGCAAAACTAAATATAACAATGAGACCAACGTTAGATTTGATGTAAAGAGGTGCAAAATGATGATACAAAGGTAAAAAAATATTTATAATTTAAAAGCATGATTATTGAATACAGATTAGTTAATCTCTTACTTCTTAGAAAATATAGGCATGACGTAAGTCATTGACCGTAAAACATATGATCCATTTTGTACTCATAACTTTAATCTAATTTGTCTAGGCTTCTTCCAATATTATATTGCAAAATCTATCTAAATCAGTTAATTAAAATGAATCATCTCAAGTTAAATAACCTCATTGAACTTCGTGAAATGGCATGTATAATATAAAAATATAATGATTAAGTAAATTTTAAACTAAGAAGGACAGTTCTGCACATTAAACGAAACGACAAAGCTGTATCTGCTTCACTTTCTCTACAACGCTAAGAGGATAAACATAGAATGGAAGAGCTTAAGAAGAAAGAGCTTCAATGTGGAACTTAAGAACTAGCTTGTGAGGCTAATCGCCTTTCTTACCCCGACGGTTTCAATTCCTCCTTTAGTCAGAATTCCTTGAATTTCACTTTTGACACAAACACGTACATCACAAGTAAATATTTGATAAGACTATTGTAACAAAGGTATAATACATACACAAGTGAAAATATTTTGGATAATAAAAGTAATGTAATATACGAGTACAAACACGTTTTGTGCTGTCATGTACTATTTTGAATATAATATAATTATAATTATATATATATATATATATATATATATAATTTCAATAAACATTATATATGGCTTATCAAAGAAAAAGTATACCGACGGACATAATAGAGAATAGACACATTAATTTGTGATAATCAAAATGACTGTTTCATATCGTGTGTTTTTGGTGCTGTGACGTAGTTAAAAATCTTGGTGTATTAATAATAACAGTATTATTGTACCAGATGTAGATGAAGTTAAGAGCTTGATCTGATGTTAGTTCTGATAATAATCTTAAAGCACTTGTCAATTACCACAGGCATTACTCTTGCCGACGGGCTCTCTGACATATCGGCATTTCTTTTAATTTTTTTAAACTCTAAACACCTCCCCAAAAAGCTTTCTTAATAGTGTCAACACGTGTAGAAAGCCCTTTGGGCTTATAATTTTAGCAATTGAGAATTTACCAAATTGCCAAGTAATGACAACTTTCAGTGTGCACAGTTTTCCTTTTTTTCTCTTGAGGCTCATTCAAAATATATTACTTTCACCAAATATAAGTATAATAACTTCCATTTCTAGCCTCCTAACAGAACTTACCAAGGTAGGCTGTGGTAAAGTATGATGACAATACTCATATCTTCAATTATAGACGTGAATGACATGCCCAAATCGACCCTCTTACCCCTCTTTATCTCTCATGACTCTAGTATTTCACAGCCTTGAACTCAAACCACTTCTTAGTTTGATGAATTCTATCTGATGAAGTTAGTTCTGATAAGTTTAAAGCACTTGTAACTTATCACAGGCATTACTCTTATCAACAGGCCCTCTAACATATCGAAATTCCTATTTTAACACTCTGTATGAGGCTCTTATTTCCAAGCTAAGCTATTAGACCCCAATATGAATAAACATAAGGCCTAATTGAGTTGTTCGAAGTACTAATAGCACTTTTTGTAATCAAGTAGAGGACATTATTAATCGATTAAACAACCTTACTTTGGTTCTGAATAATGTTTAATCACGACAACTAATGGCTTTGGAGTATGTTTACTTCAAACCTTTGTAACATTTTTATTGTTACACATACTAATACATACTAAGGGGTGTAAAACCTTCTAAAATATCAATGGTATATGCACAAGAGGGTTAGGCAGATATACTGGGATGTCGGGATGGAGGTGTCACAGTATAAATCTGACCTAAAGGATTAAATATATAATACAGCAGCAGTCTGACTGCGGTTCACGTAAACATTGAATACCGCCGTAAGCTTTCAACAGTTGTGGTGTTCACTTCTGTGCTTACGTACAACAGAGTCCAATATAACTCCGCATAATTTCAACAAAAATTTAGAGTGTTCTCGTTTAAACTCATTCTAATGTGTTTGATTGCGCTTTTTTATTAACTGCAGTTTTTGTTACATAAAGTATGAGTTATATAACTGATATTAATAATAGTGAATACTGTATTAATGTCTGAAAAGACCAAACCTACACAGAGTTCTGGGAATTGCATTCTTTATAAAAATTCTTTATTTCTCATGAATAAAAGTGATCAATCCTTCATTTCATTCTAAATATTCTGCAATCACTAAGGATATTTCTTTATTCCAACAGGTAAAATTGATTAATTTATTTTCTGCGAGTTCAGTTGTTTTGGCTACAATTAACATTTAAATGAATTTATCTATAAAAAAATGGCAGAACCAAATTGTAAAAGTTATTTTAAAAATTTTGGAGAGCTAACAATCATTTTTGTGGAAAAAATTAGATTTTAACGACTAACCTCAGATTTATATATAAGTTATGTGGTAGCAATAATAAAAAACAATTATTTTAGTTTAATTGGTTACTTAAAATAATTTAATTTTACCACAAACCTTATACGTTTTGATTAGACATATTTAAAAATTGTTGCCTTTTCAAAGCTATCGCAATCAATGTTAATGGAAACAACTTAAAAACTTAGAAACGCCTTTCGCTTCTTCCAGTATTTTTTTATGGCTCCCACTTTGGATCTGCTCTACAGTTATTTTTTCCAGCAATTAAAAAAATATAATTACAATTATTATTAATACCAACTCACACTCATATTGTTAACCATCCATATCGTCTGAATCAGATGTATGCTGGAATCTATCTTAATAATATTATAATTTCAAAAATGGCTTTGTTTGCTTTGCTTTCACGCATCGAATATTCACCTGATTTTACTGAAATTGTACATGTACATTTTTAGGATTTCTGCAATGAATATAGGCCTATTCTTATTTCAAAAATCCCTCCGGGCTACGCCCTATTAGTCTTTAAAGTAACCAAACATATATTGATCTTAAATTGTACTCTAAATTTGTAAAATATTAATTGAAAGAACCTTTAAAATTTAGTCAGCTGCATAAAGATATGTTTAATTAATTTAACAACTATTTTAAATTTGTTTAAATTTTAGTGTGTAGAGCAAACTACGGAGTAACCATTAGTTTTCACGCTATTTTAAGATTTAAGCGATTAGGTTAATAGTCGGCTTTCTTAGAAAATGTCCTAAACATATAAGATGATCAGAATTTAACTCCGAAGACTCTTTTTGAAGCAGTCAGCAAAAACTTTGCTAGATAAAAGTTCGTTAGAACCGCTATAATTCACTAAAACCAGAAGAGCTTATTCAGGTGCACACTCTACGAAATTGCGTGCGAAGCCGCGGGAAACTGCTAGTAAAAACGGAATAATTAATCAGAAAATAATAAATAAGTTTTGTTGATAAACAAGTTTTGATCTGGTTTTAAGGATTTTATAGGCTAGTCATGTTGTAGATGGTTGAAAGAAACACCCTATTGAATGAAAGACTCAATAAAACTGACCTGGATGAAAAATATTTTAGAAATACTGAAACATCAGTGCTCAATGTGGTTGTAGACTGGGAGCATATGCAGAACGGGAACGGAAGTTATCATACACCGGAAGTTATAGAGCAAATAGGAATGGACTCAGTTCATGTTGGATCCAGATAATCCTAGCAAGTTTTACCAATGAATCGAACACATGCATCTTGGTGAACTCAAACACAAGTGGTTTCAGAAGCTGAAGGTTTCTTAAGCTTAGGTTAATAAATAGCTTGGTGGATTCAATGTATAATCTAATAAATTCATAGGCTGTACTCTTCTAAAGATTTCGTTTAACCAAGATATGATGTACTGTACACAATTTATTGGTTCATACTATAAGTGGACCGTCCTTGTCCGATATGGGAATACTTGTCTAATGTTCGAACACTGACGGAAGGAAAATTAACATTATCGTGTTGCACACTGTGCTAAAATGTTTTTTTTTTTTATTTTGTAGTAAAAAATCATTACGCTATAGATATTGGTTGGACATATCAACCTGTAGCTGTAAACAATAAAATTGTAATATAACACTCACATGGATACCACACCGTCAGTTTCATTCTTGGACGTGATTAGTTTAAAAATAAATATATATTTAAATACTTTAATTTACAATTATATCGTCAATATAAAATATCGATCAAGTTCCGCTTGATACATTTTTTAAGAACATGTTTCTTTGTTTAATAGAAAAATAAGTATTACTACAATAATGAAAAGAATAAAATAATCAACAATTTCCAAACAGTTTTAAGATAAAAAAATTTTGAAAATGCACTGATGGGTTTTTATAAGTTTATTTTACATGATATCGTTATTAGATCTTTCACTAGTCCAAAAATATTTTACTCTCCAAGGTGCTGTGATTATTAAAGCCAAACCACTAAAGACAGCCACCTAGAGCTTTAGAGCAAAGGCTTGATAGGAATTGTGAATGTTTAATGACGCAATGAGCCAGAGTAAACAGCTTTCAGGTTGCTAAATATGACGGCAATGAGCTAAGACCTCAACACTCCTTATGTATTAAAGTCATCTATAATAAAGAAACCACCTACTGGTGGTGTTGATAGAAAAAAATCTCTTTTCATGTGGGCAATTAAATTTTTTCATGGAATTTAATTTAAAATGAAAAGTTTTCTTAATATACATATAATTTCTATTTTAAAATTCTAGTAATGCGGTACTAATGTATTAAGGAAAAAATCTCACTTAGCATATGGTATCAGATCGTTGTTATAGAGCGATTATATATCATTGTTACCTAATGATGCTGTCTATCTAACATTGACAGCATCGTATATGTTATCTAACATTGCGGTTACCTAATTAATACATTATTTTATTTAGAGAAGGCAAATCAACTGTGGAAGAAAAGTACTAAGATAGGAGTGAATTACAGAGGCTATACACGTACACATTTAACATATATTTTTCTTGATCGTACCAAGAAGACAAACTCAACATTGTCGTAGGAAATATAGTTCATTCGAATAAGAAGTGCTCATATAGGACAAAAACTAAGAAATTAGTGCGAAGTCGCGAGTATCATTATCAATTATAAAATATTTAAAATGATATTGAAAGTATATCGAAATAGAGAGCGCTGCCCCATGGGTTGTAATGTTTTTAAGATCTTCATATGTTTTATAAGATTTATATTCAATTTTTTATAAAATTGAATTTACAATTATTTAAATTGTGTGAGCGAAAGGAGTAAATGTAGTCTGATAATAGTATTTAATGAATAATTTGTAAAATTTGTGCTCAAATTTTTCTTGAGTGAGAAGGAAAATTTTTAATGAAAATATAAAATAGGTTATAAAATGTAATTACTCATAAAATCAAACACATACTCAAATAAATGTAATATTATTATGCTCTGTACGTAATTATTATATATATTGGTAATAATTAAAAAGTAAGAAGCAGGCAATTAATGATGTATCTCCCACTAATCATGATAATAAAGTTACGTTTCTAAAAGATAATTAAGTAGAATAATAGTGTCATGGTCGCAAATTATGGTTCGTTTGGTGCAAGCCTTTCTCTAAAGTAATCTGACAAGTTAGTTATAACTTTTTCCATAAGTCAGTCGTAAATTGCGTTTACTTTCTTGACACTTTAATCAGATAACTTCTTACAGTGGATAGAAACTATTTAATAAACGTGTGTCTGAGAAATTATGACAGTGAGTACACTAATAATCATTTAGTTGCTAATCATAAAATCATTGAGATGTTGTTTTCGAAGCTGCAAAAAGGACAGGCAAGGAATTAGAGATAGGGATTCACTATGACTCATAAAAACAAATTTAGCCAAGTCTGATGAATTTTGGACCACTGGATATATATAAGACGTGTGTGTATGTATATATATATATATATATATATATATATATATATAATCTCACTAATTACAAAAGAAAAAATCACTATTGTTCTGATAGTTATTAGGATTTCCTATATATGTATAGTTAAAAAATAACGCTTCCTGGATATTGAGGTTTGCAATTTAGACGCAGTGACAAAAGGATGCAGGAAAGTGTAGGAACTTTTATCAAGTTTAGTTTGTATATAACTTTACATGTTTGTATACAAAATGTTTGTATGTTTGTAGAACCAACCCCTTCCGAGATATAGGACATAAAAAAATACCTTTGAAACACACTGAAAGTGGAATAAATATTTACACTGAATTAATTTTGCATAGAGATCACTATTTATAATTAAATATATTTGTTTATACCAGGATTTTTTTGTATTATAGAGTTTATCTCAACTCTACTTAGGAGAAAATTTAAATTAAATTGTTGTAAATTAAAAGAATTATTACTAAGAAATGTAATTTTTTGAAATATATTAAAAAAATGCAATCTGCTATTACTATACATGAGGAAATAATACGGCTTTTGAAGGACAAGCTTGTTTCAATGTTCCTTCATTCTACGAAGTGGAAGTATTTGCAAACAGCCGGTGGATTCTTGGTTTGACCGCTATATTTAGGGAACGAGACGTCTGCCTAAAACTATAAAAATTGGCAAGTAAGCTGTATTGTTTGTCCTTTACTTTTATCTATGAATATTTTTTGGATTTATATGTCCTACTGGACATGAGATCACCTTTAAAATAATAAGACTCTATGGTTAGATACTAGATACAAATAGCAAAAACTATTATATGGAATTACCGAAAGGGTTGATATGAAAGTATCCATGGACTAGTTGTATTGAAAAATATATCTGGATGACAGAACTGAATAAGGGGTACATAAAACACAGGATAGAGTTATAGGATAGAACTGCGAGTAGGGCAAGTGAAATACTGGTCTCCGTGGTCGTGAAACAAACACTTCGATTCCCTAGACTGGGTTTAAGTCACGCTTTGTCAATTTTACTGCTTTAATGCCATCAGTTTGTGTTACTTTACTGCTCTGCATTATCTGGCGTTTAGGCGCAATAGTTTTAGTTTGCAATATGACGGAATAAACACGGAAGCGGATTTGAAAAAACTGTTGCCGCGCCACCTCCCCCCCCACCTGAGTGCCGTATCACCATACAATGTAATAGTCTGTTAGAAATATATTACATAAAACGATATTTGAAATAATCCCGACTTAAATCTTTGAAAATAAAGAAACGTGCTAAACAATCCCCACATTTACGCACTTTCTATGTTGCTTAAAAGTCTAAGGCGCTATTAATTCAATTAAGTTACATGATATGGCGTTGTGCATTGATACTTTCCTTAATGTTATTTTAAACAAGATGACACATACATTTGGAAAGTATTATGTGGTATAACTGGACCTAATGACGAATTAAATGTTGGAATAAATACATTTTTATAGCCCTAACCAGTTAAGCCTTAAATTTTAAAATATAATATGAACAAAATTAAAATATTGCAATGTATTGGTTTTTTTTTTTGTAAACTAATATTAAATAATACTTAATCAATCAAATTAAAAAAGCAATCATACTATTATTGTATAAATGATAAAAAAACACATAATTACTTGTAAAATAATTAGCATTCTAGCAAGTATATTATTGGGATAAATGATTTAAAAGTACGTTTAAGATCTAGAACTTGTTTAAAAAGAACACATTTAGTTTTAATAATAAAATAGTGTATTTTTTTAAACATAATAAAAGCAGTTTTCTTTGCAACTCCGGTCATGTAGACTGCACTGCACCTTAGCGCGTCATGAACATCATCATGTAATTATTGTTGAGATATTTGCACGGTTTTAGTGACATTCCGCAATCTGTGAAGAGATCGGATTGTGTAGAGAGGGTTATATGGTTAGTACAGATATTGCTTTAATGGTCGCACGTGAAATAAATTGTTAATATGTATATAAGAAGTTTTGATAAAATCAGCACTACAACCGCAAATGTCTAGTCGAGTTAAGGAAATAATCATTAAACCGCAGGAAATTATTCTATTTTAATTCTAGCAGCAATACTAGTAGCGCTCATCTGTTTTGCTGTTTCAACATATGATTTAAAAGGTTCGTTTTAGTATACCAAACAAGCAGTAGCCATGCTGCTTATGAAGTTATGCTGATTTATATATTGTTTGTACTACCTAAAACGGTCTAACCGTTACCAACAAAATACACATGGTATTTTTTTATCAATTTCGTTCAAACTTATTTTTAAGTATATAATTATTTTGGAATTTTCTACGCCTAAATTTACAGCTGCAAGAAATGTACCGACCAGTATTTTAGGCCTATATATAATTCAAGCCCTGCATAATCAATATGAACAATTTAATGAATAGTACGTAATAATTTACATATTATATACTGCGAATAAAATAAAATATATTAAACATATATACTTTATGTAGTTGTTACAGTTGCTTGTAAAATTATTCACAGTATTTTATTAAAATCTCTCTTATTAATTGTTGTTACAATTGGTTGATTTTTGTATATGAATAAATAAGCTTGGTTTATTACCAAACAAATTTTTTAAAACTGTTTCAATGTCTCCACTAGTATGTATGCAATACTATCAGCGGATCATTACTGTATAGTAGAGTAAACCAATCAAATTTTAAAAATAGCGCCGCTATCTTGACTCTCAGCTGTGCTCTGGCTCTTGTTATTGTTCAATTGTTCGTCCTCTGTACACATTGTTTCTAATGGATGACTAGTGCTGATGTTACATACACGTATTAACACGGCCTGGGATATATTGAAATGACAATATTGAAAAATAGTTCCCGCTATCTTGACTCTCAGCTGTCCTCTGACTCTTGTTATTGTTCTATTGTTCGTCCTCTGTACACATTGTGTCTAATGGATGAAAAGTGCTGATATTACATACACGTATTAACACGGCCTGGGATATATTTATACTGACAATATTGAACAATTAGTGCCGCTATCTTGACTCTCAGCTGTGCTCTGGCTCTTGTTATTGTTAAATTGTTCGTCCACTGTACACATTGTGTCTAATGGATGACTAGTGCTGATGTTACATACACGTATTGACATGGCCTGGGACACACTGCACTGACAATATATTAAACAATAGTGCCGCTATCTTCACTGTCAGCTGTACTCTGGCTCTTGTTATTGTTCAATTGTGCGTCCACAGTAAAATTTATATCAATGTAATGTAAATCAAATAAATGTATTATGTGACTATATTCTATACGTAACATGCATATATATATTTTTAAATTATATATGCAGTGCAATTGTTAAAAAAAAGAGAGTTTACACTTCTTATGCCTATTCATTTTAACTGCCAATAGCTATGTAAATAATCTTTCATATAATAAATACAAAAGTTGGATAGAACGATCGAATTCTAATTTCAAGCTTGAAGGATTCCGAGAAATGTCGAGAGAGAAATAGTGCCGCCGTCTGGCTAGGGGCTTCGGACAGAGTTTTATAATCGATGTAGAGTCATCATTTTCCGATATCAAACATGGTCTTAAATTTGTAATATTTACCTAAATATTTGCTTACACTTTTAGATAATATCATTTAATTTAAGATGTACATTATTTTGCACGTAAACATTTTGATAAACTGTACTTAATTATTTTTATAATAGAGTAAAATTGCTGCCTTTTCAATGTGTTACGACTATGAATTTTAAGCAATATTGTTTATGGTTCTTATTTTAGCTTTTTCGCGTGTGTAGCAAATTCTGATTCGAAATATTTTTGAGGGCTAAGTTGAGTTTGCCTTGTTACCCCAATTCAGAAAATACATGAACTATTTTATACTTATGGCAATTGTAATATAAACCATTCCATACCATTTCTTGTGCCATCCTTGAATTTGTCTTCTTTCCTCTATAAAGACTATATGTATTCAGGTCTTAGAAGCCTACCTCTATAATAAAGCGTCACTGTAGGTCATTGCAGTTTACTTCCAGTCTAAGATATGTCTGGTGCGGTTAGAATATGTACCAACAGGTATATAGTAAATATGCCTTCGTTTTCAAGACTATAAATGTAGACACATTTAAACTGGTAGTTAACATACTTAAATATATATGGTTATTGTGTAATTTTACAATGTTTCCACAGAAACAGTTGATTATATTTTATAGGCTGTGTATTGAATAATAATTGTTTGCAGCAATAAATTTCCTATGTGAATTTTCGTAACTATAGAGGCCAGAGGGGAGAAGCCCCGATGTCGGTGAAAAAAATAATATAAAGAAATTTTATGGCTGATAATAATCTTGGTACATAGGTTTATTTTGAGTTACATACACTAAGGAAGAATTTTGTCGACGCTTTATTATGCAAGAAGTCTTTTTACATCTGCATATTTGTGTGTGTGTGTGTCAGAAGTCAGAATTCAGAAGTCAAAAGTCAAAAGTCAAAAAGTCAAAAGTCAGAAGTCAGAAATCCTTTATTAGGTAATGTACAATATAATGACATGCATAAATAACCCAGACACCAGAAATGGCGTTTGTGGGCATTATAACTACTCAGTAAATTAAACTAATTTTCATTCTATGTGCCTACTTCCATATTAGTATTCCAAAATTGCATCCCTAATACTATAACCAATACATACATATTTATACTTACTCAGTACTCTATATTACATCTATCACCAAAATATATAAAGAAATAGTTTATAAATAAATACTTTATAAACAGCAATAACAATAAATAGAATATTATACCTAAATAACAATAAATAGAATCTTACATCTAAATAACAATATCAATAAAGAAAACAGAACAGTGACAAAGCCTGACGAATTCATTATGCAAAAAGATTTTCATTATTATTACTTCAGAATTCAGTTTTATCATACAGTCAACCAAACATCAAGAAATTACTAAGAATTCAAGATACTCAATATTTTGAAGGATTTATCTGTATTATGTCTAAAATCTCTGTTTACATTGTTTAAACATCTCATGTTTATACTTAACTAAGAATACTGTGATATAATATGTACTTAAAATATTCATTTATAAACTATACGCACCATGTATCAATGAAATATGTGGACTTTTGACATTAGGATAGTTCCACAGTCGTCGAAGATAGTTCGAATTTTATTCAGATCGTTGGGAGTTATTCAATCAAGCACCATGTAATGTTAATGAGAAATTCAAGCTATTTCTTGGTTAATTAAAAAAACGGTTTTAATCTCCAGCTTCAGGATTCCAAAAAAAATTATTAAATATTCAGGAATATATTTTCGGGACTGTGATTGTATTTTTGGAGTAGTTTTAGAATGTTGTTTAAAAAGAATATGCAAATGATGTCCTGTTTTTCACTCTCGTGTTGAAAATTGCGAGCGGAGCCTCGGGTAACTGCTAGTTCATTGTAAAGTTAAGGATGAGACGTTGATGTTTTACTACTAGTAGTAAGGCACTGATAAAACGAATATAGACTGCAGTAAGACGAGGTGTGTTGCCACCTGGGGCTGAGGGGTGTCAACTTAATCCGGCTCAGACGAGATGTTGAGCTGCCGTATCGATTTACAACTTCATACGCTATGGCGTATACATTGCTAACGTTTACTAAATGTGTTACTATACTGTGGACTTATTACACATATGAAGTATAGT
The DNA here is from genome assembly GCF_021130785.1 of Homalodisca vitripennis. NCBI lineage: Eukaryota > Metazoa > Arthropoda > Insecta > Hemiptera > Cicadellidae > Homalodisca > Homalodisca vitripennis. The sequence goes on from NC_060211.1 coordinate 15,964,725, forward strand.
GCAGTATGTTGCAAATAATTTTCTACAAGTACCAAGCACAGTATGAAACACAGTTTTTAGTGTTGATGCATACACCTGTCTCCTTATAAATGTCACCAAAACCCATTTGAAACACAGTTTTTGGTGTTGATGAATACACCTGTCTCCTTATAAATGTCTCCAAACCCATTTGAAACACAGTTTTTTGTGTTAATGAAACACCTGTCTCCTTATAAATGTCACCAAACCCATTTGAAACACAGTTTTTTGGTGTTTGAAAATACACCTGTCCTTATAAATGTCACCCAAACCCATTTGAAACACAGTTTTTGTGTTGTTAATGAATACACCTGTCTCCTTATAAGTTTCACCAAAACCCATTTGAAACACAGTTTTTGGTGTTGATGAATACACCTGTCTCCTTATAAATTTCACCAAACCCATTTGAAACACAGTTTTTGGTGTTGATGAATACACCTGTCTCCTTATAAATGTCACCAAACCCATTTGAAACACAGTTTTTAGTGTTGATGAATACACCTGTCTCCTTATAAATGTCACCAAACCCATTTGAAACACAGTTTTTAGTGTTGATTGATGAATACACCTGTCTCCTTATAAATGTCACCAAACCCATTTGAAACACAGTTTTCGGTGTTGATGAATACATCTGTCTCCTTATAAGTTTCACCAAACCCATTTGAAACACAGTTGCTAATGAATACATCTGTCTCCTTATAAGTTTCACACCATACCCATTTGAAAACACAGTTTTTTGGTGTTGATGAATACACCTGTCTCCTTATAAATGTCACCAAACCCATTTGAAAACACAGTTTTTGGTGTTGTCAATTATGTCCATTATGATAGTTTGGATTGTGCACTGTTTCATAATACTAACTAAATGAAACGTAAACTTATAAACCCTAAGCTAATGCAAATGCAATAATTATAAGAAGTATCAATAATGAAAATGTTTTAAGTAATTCAAAACCAAGCTATTTGTCAGGTGCTCTTATTCCTTTCCTCAGTGTCTGATTTTATAAATTGGATTTTATGACTAATATGCTAAGCACTTGCTAGATGTACAGTCCAGAAATTAAAACCGTTAGATGGACGGTCTATCTCTATAAAAATATTAAAAATAAATACATATACTACAAAAAAACAATGCAAAGGTACATATTTGTTACTCGTACTAATATTTGTAATATAAGGAAATATAAACTTGAAAAATGTTACTTTGATGATAATTTTTTTAAATTATATAAAATGGTTCCATTAACGTTGTGGTAAATTTTATAAAATTTTGAAGAAATCCTGTAAATATGCAAGAATAAAAACCGAGGTAAAAATGGCTTGTGGACGTGTAAAAAGTGAAATAGATTATTTGTATGAAGACAAAATACAGTGGATTTGAAAGGTTGTAAATAACTAGTGATTTACAGACAGTTATGCACAATTGTCACTTGACTATAAACATGCTGCTGAAAGGATATTGTTCATTTTGTAATGGATGTACAGTATAATAAATATACTCTATACACAGATACATTCCTGTTTAGATTTTAAACAATAATTATAGATATATTACTGTGAATAGAGAGTGGACATGAAAAAATCTAACTATTCAAAGTTTATACTAAATAAAATTATTAAACGCGTAATGGTATAACCATTTTATGAAACCTTTTTTAATAGTTTCAACTTAAATACTGTTTTATCCTTTAAAACCCTCACATTGACCAAGGAGTTGGACATAATCGATTTTAACAAAGCAATTGCTTCATATATTTCACTTTTGTACAATTATCAAAAGCTTTATTTTAGAGTTGGTTGCAACATGTTCTGGAAAATTCAAGTTTGCTATAAATATAACAAATAATAAAAATAATAAATATAAAATATAAATATAATAATATAAACTATTTATATTTTATTCATTATTTTTAACCATGCATACATCGCTTTAAATACCAGTTTGTTAGGCAATAAAGTTTTATTCACTTCTTCAATTAAAATAAGTACATCCTCTAGTTCCGTTCCGTACATGTATTTCAAACTTGAATTTATAAATAAATAGATCAAATTATTGATAAACACACAAGATTTTCAATCTTTTTTATTGAAATAAAGAAATGTTCACTGTAATTGAAAAATATTAGTCTTTGCATGCGAGGTTTTCTTATTAATTCCGTCTACTTTTACACACGTGGTTATTGCTTGAAAAGCACAACTTCTGACTAATAAATGAATAATTGCAGAGAATTAGGTCAACAATGTTACCACAGGCCAGTAAAACATGGAGTAGCAGTCCACAGTTATAACAAGACCAGACCGTCGTAATCCTGCCTTCTTCTCTTCAAGCCGGATTTATGTGCTTGTCCACTTAACTTGGTATAGATTAAGTTTATTATTCTCTTCATACCACATCATTTAAACTGACTTGTTAATTTTTGATTAAAATATGAAATCTAATGGTTGCTTTAATTTGTTGAGCTTTCAGAATAATTTAACTACGTTATTTACACTGCTTTAAAATATGTAATTTAATTGTTGGTTTTATTTGCGAGCTACAGGAATAGTACTCTATTAACACTGTTTGCTTAAAATATGCTTTAATAGTTGCTTTAATTTGGTGAGCTTTACGATTGTTCATCCAAATAATGAAGTCTTAATTTGTAATATGGATATTTGATTTCGGCTTCAGGCCTTAGGATAGAGGGTTTGGCCTTGGGTAGGGCTTTTAAAACCTTGGAAATTATAATTTCTGTTTGTATGTGTGTGTCCGCACGACATCTCAATAAAAAAAAAACAGGAAATAAAAAAAATGAAATTTTGCGTGAACCTTCATACCTGTATAAGAAACGTCGGGTTTGTGCTTGTTTTCCATGGGATTTCGCAGAGGGTTAGCGAAACTCTTTAAGTTGTTATTTTTGTCTTTAGGTAACCACGATGGAAGCGATAATTTCTGTTAAAATAATGGAACATTCTAATATGTGAAACAGAAACACATGTAAACCGATGAAATGAGCAATACATGTTCCATGCAACCTCAGCGAAGCTATGTGGTGTGATGTACTCTTACCTTGTTCTATTAAAAATTTCATATACGTTATTTATTACCAAAAATAAAAAGAAGAAATTGGATAGGTTGCAATATAAATTTGTATTTTGTCAATAAAGCTGTAGCTTCTTTTATGGATAAGCTTAGGAGTTAAATGGCTCGAGTGTGACCCAAACAGAGAGTAAAGTTACTCTTGTTTCTATTAGACCTCTTGTTTCAATATTGTTAAACTTCAGATATGTACCTTAAAAAGCAATAAGTGAGGTTATGTTGACAAGGTGGGTGATTTAGAATATAATTTACTGAGTAAGATCGTTGTCTCAAAGCAATATACACATGTCACAGGTTATGAATACTCTATAATATTGTCGTACCTATTACGTACGTAACTAGTGACATTAATTAGCTTATTGAAAAGATGATCATCTCATCCTCATACACAGTAATTGGAAACCATCGGCGTCCAATATTTTATATTTTAGTTTCAAATTTCAACTGATAATAATATTATTTTCGATAAAAAAACGAAGGATAAGTGTTAATTCTGTTTAACCGATATTGTCAGCTCTGTTTAATATATTGTCGTTTATTCGTTTTTATCACTGATAATAAACTAATTATTTGGAAGTTAATGATGAATGGAAGAAGATATGGGAAAATTTAAATATGGAAGGTAATAGGTTGTTGGCAAAGAAGAAAAATGGCGCAAAACTAGAGTTATTTAATGTTTACTCTATCAAATTTTGTGGTTAATTAAAGTTTGAATTTTTTTATAAAAGCCTTACAGTTTAAATTACATTTAAAGCTATTCTAAGGCAGATAAAACATTCCCTCAGTAGTTTTTTTTTTGATTACTTTAGGACACAAAAGTCGTAAAACAAGTCATTGCAAGGATTGAAAAACTATCAAACAACCATGATTAATATAGCATTTTTTAGGTTTTGTTTTGTCTGACCGCTGAAAAAATGAGGACAAATTGTGGAGTTTGAAAAAATTATCTTAACGAGTATTGCAGGTATATTTATACCTATATTTAAATGCTTTCTTGACTGTGAGACTGGCGTGGCTGGTTCAAAAGTTACGTAAATTAAGGTTTTCAGGCTCAAGCATAATAATGAACTAGAAGTACATAGATATCCACAATCATGAAAAAAGCACGTAAAAGTTACATGAGGGGGGTTTATAACGCAGGGAAAGTAGATGAATTTTATTTTATTTAAGTTGCACATGTAAAGTAAAACGAGGCCATACGTTAAATAGTCATGATGAAAAAAGTCAGAAGGGTCAGAGAGCGAGTTGGAACACTAACCTCTTCTGGCCACACTCCACTGTAATATCTCCTATGTTTTCATTACAGGAATAAAGGGTCATGGTGAAGGTGAGCTAAACTCTCCCATTTTGTCGTTTGAATCTGCTTAAAATTTTATCGCTATCAATGTGAAATGCCGTTATTTGTTGTAAGATATGACATAAGTTTAAAAGTTCTTAATTATGTCGTTGAATTACAAGAAAATTAAATACTATAGTATAAAATTTGTGCCCATTATGGGTATTTCAAAGTTGAAGTAAATCTGTTACTTAGTAAGTATTGAGGCTTTTGTAGATTTAATATTATTAATATCTTAATAATGGGTTTGATTAATTTCGACCCCAGTTATATGAAGTTATTTTAAAATAAAAATGACAATGCCTGTTAATGCACATAAAAAATATAAATACATTTTTACATGATGCAAAGTTTCTTCACAAGATAATTGCCCTTCTTTTTCAGAAGTATTTTTTTCACCTCACCAAGAAATTCACCGAATTTAAAAATTAAATATTTTGCTTGAAAGATTGTTTTCAATTCACGTCTAGAAATATATTAAGTATACGACTAGTATAGGTATGCAAATAGCAAGTTTTAAAGAAACAACTGTGAATGTAGACACGTCCTCAAAATTGGTTTTGTCTTAAAGTAAAGAACAATGATTATGCATGATATGTAGTAAACAAGTATTGTACAACAAATTGCAAACTTTCTCTGCAAGAGTTTTGAGTTCCTGCTTTAGAATGTTTTCCCACCTTGACAATTTTCAGGAAACAGGAATGTTTGGTTAATGAATGATTAAATGACAAATCGATGGGTAATGATGATTGAGTTTACTCGTCAATCAGTTGTCTGCTGGGCATATGCCAATGCGATGTAATTGTCCAGGGCATTGTCTGGTCCAATCTCTTCATTTGTTTGCAGGTTGGGTACGTCAAGCATCAGGAGTTAGTGTTAGCTCATTTGACCTGGTTATATCAGTCAATTCCCTGACATGTGAACATCATTGGTCAACAGCTCGTCTCTGCAAAGACACATAAGTGACCATTCGACCAAAAATGTATGCAAAGAAGAGTAATATTTATGTTTTTATGAATTATGTGAGATTATTATAACTGAATATTATGAGTAAACCTGTATGTTTTGAAGTGAGAGAAAACTTGAGATATACTGCCACAAACCTTATGTTTGCCCACACACAGCAATAAACTACGTTGTCTCTACGTTGTCTCAAGGAATTTATTGTTTGTGACCGGCTGTAAATTTAATATACAGCCTATTACAGCATCGTGTACATATTTGCTATACGAGTAATATAAAAAATCTAACATTGTTATTGCTGAACAATACACATAGTCTATTTTTCAACAACAAATTTATAGCCCGCCCTTTAACTTGGAGGAATTAAAAATTGAGCAATAACCATTAACTTGTTTTTTTCGAAATAGGGTTTTTAAAGTTGTATTTAATATATAATACATAGTTAAAATCACTTTTAATTTAAATTAAATTAACAACTATGGGCGTCTTCTCTCTTCTATAATTTAATACACATTAGTTTTGTATAGTTTATTAGTTATGTAGTAAAGTATTATAATCTTGTGATTTTTAAATTTGTGATGAATGTTAAACGGTGTACCCTTCATATGATATATTCAAAGGGTAATATACCTAACATAAAGTCTACAATAAAAACAGTGTTAGTATGTTTTTCTATTATATACGTTTGGTTTTATGATTTAAAATATATTTTCTGGTATTTATTCGTTGGCTTTGTTTCCGTTATTTCACAGTATTGAGTTATAGGCCACTGTATTCTATATGGAGAACTTTTCTTTGGGAAATTATGGAAGTTGCGCTGTATAGGTACCTTATTAAAAGTAAAAAAGTAAAGAACGTCTTATTTTACCAGGTGAAGTTAGGCCTAAGAAGCCCTCTCTAACACTTAACTTGGAAATTATTTAAAGTTTAAAAGTTATTCTTTTGTGTGTGTGAATAAATAATTTTATTTTATTTTTGACATGGATAGGTGGACAGCCACAATTCAGGCCCGAAAGGTTGACTTTTTCCACATAATATATTTCTCGTAAATGCCAAATCACATTTTTAAGAAAGAATTAGACATTGCGAGAAATATGGTTCGAGGACCTAATTCCCACAGCGTTGGAAACAGAAACAGGTGCAGAAATATTTTTTAAAATTGCGTAGATAATTTGAGTTCATATTGAATTTTATATCAATATAATATTAGGAAAGAGTAAAAAAGTACATATTTTTCCAGGAATTGGATATTTTTCAAATCAGTTTAACATTGATATATTTCATGATATTATAATAAGTTGTATTCATCAAGGTAAATACAGAATTTATTTTCATTAATAGCTTAAACACATTCAAGTGGTACTGGTGTCCAATGTAACCACACAGAATACAGTCAGCTCCACACATTAAAATCTTTCTGATATATTTTTATTGTTATACTTATAAATTAGTAGTATCTTAAAAGTTAGTTAATTCTTTCAATATAAGCACGAAATGAACGTTTATGGTAAGTGTTGTAAATAAATACTATCTGACAGGAAAACTAACTGAAACATTAAATAATAAATAAATGCAAACTGTAATAAATTTAATAGCGTAGTAGTTTGAGATAAATGTATACACACAACATTTTTTTAATAAGGGAGGAAAAGTTTAATGAAATAATTTGTAGGTTAAAAATTAAATCACCTGTGATTCATAGCATACTATTCAAAGCTGGAATATAATTGAAAATGGGACCTATTAATTGTTTTAAAAGAAAAAAATAAGTTTATCAATTAGTTTTAGAATATTTAATAAGTATCCTATATCACAGGATCAATTAATAATAATAACAGTTTACTCAAAGATATTAATTAATGTAGAACAGTTATGCCATAAGCTTTTGATAGTATATGGATGACATGTGTTGCAGTAAATGAAGAAGGAAATTGCGAAACCAGCTTAGGAGTAAATTGAGCCAATTTAGAGTGCAACATTTGCACTTTCCGCCTCCAGTTATCCTTCATCCATTGTTAATACAAAATTGTTTCTGTTAATATCCAGTAAGGGCTCTTTCGAGCTTTTGAAATTCTTATTGTTCCGTAATAGAAGTTACCTTAATAGAAAATACGAAAAAAGGGAACGTGAAGTTTTAAATATTCAATTTGCTATTTTGTTCCAAAGATGTTAAATAAACCTGCCTAGTTGTATAAATCCCATTGCAAACAATCATAATTAACAAAGTATTACGATCTTTTACTTCTGGGGGGAACTTTAACAATGTAATTGATGACTTCAATAGATCAAGTCAAAATCGTGTAAGATAGAACCAACGTAAAGCGGATTAACTCTTCCTGAAGTATTTGACATAAAATATTGACAGTGATAGGCCTCACTTTAATAACGTTATTTATCGCAACCTCAACCGTAGCCTCAAGCGGGTCTAATTACACGGTTATTGATGTCTGGGCTGATAGGCGGGGTAAAGTTGTAAGCGATATTACACACCGTTGATAGAGCCGATAACCTATTAAATTTCACTAAATCACAAAAAGTTTAGGAATAAAATAAAGATAACTTATTCAACTTTTCTCTCTATTTCATAATTTAAAATCCTATTGATTAAATAAATCACGTACAGAAAAGTTAAAAATCAGATATATGATTTGTGTTTCTAGATACAACCCCTTTACCCTGGTTTTGAAATTAATGATTACAAAACAGAGATAACGATGCTTTAATAACAAGCATTTGTATAACTGAGAGTTAACAAATGTCACAGTTGAAACGTATTTATGCACATGCACAGCATGTTTGTTACCATACCATTGTTAAGGTAATACAGAAATATACATAATTGAATATAACGGTAGATTCATTGTTTACGTGGAGAGATCAAACACAATATTAGAAACAAAAACTAATATATGTGTCCCTACAATGCACAGTTTAAAATATAAATTAAAAAACGCAGTAACGTTTTAATACATTCAGTCGTTTTCCCCGGTGAAATACGGAGCATTGCTTACTATTGCTGAAAAGGTCAACTCGATATCTTTTGCCACCGTGATTATGGAGATTGTTTCCTGGAGTTTCTTTAAACTTCTGTCATTATTATCGTCTTGTACATACATTTTCAGATCACACAAAATCCGTATGACTGTACCTAATTGATATTAAAATACTACGGTATGCTGACTGGTTTATGTTAATACTATGCACCATGAAATAAATCAAAATTTAAAAAAATTTCGTGATCCCATCCTAATCTACATTAATATTATAAAGAGAAAAACTTTGTATGTATGTTTGTCTGTTTGTTTGAAACAAATAGGTTCAAAAACTACTATAGTGATTTTAAAAATTCTTTCACCATTCGAAAGCTACATTGTAATCGAGTAACATAGGCTATATTTTATTTTTGAAAAAAATAGGGTTCCGTAAGATATTTGGGTTTTTCGGACCCAAGGTGTGTTAAGTATTTATTGCATTAAATAACTTTTTTTATTGCCTAATATGAAAAGGCTACTTTTATTGAATAATAATTATGTATATATTTTTTGTGCAACTTATACTCTATATTTGCCTTTATTTACTAAAACTGTATATACTACATTAATTCTATATCTCTTTCTGCGGCCTAGTGCCTACAATACCATTCCTTACTGGATTCAAATATTCACGTACAGTGACATACCAATGAACCATTGTTTCCCGAATCAGCTGTTTACTGTACACTCACCAACCAATCACAACGGTTGACTTATCAATTGCCCACCTTGCAAGCGACGGCACGCTTGCTCGTTATACTCTCGGTCCCGCCTGGGGCACTTATGTACTCTCTAGCCACTGCTTACCATACTTACTCTCTCCCCCATGTGTTACTCTCTTATTTAAATATTAGTTTATCTCTATTTGTTGTATATTTACATTAACATTAAAGTCAGTGCTCTGGATTGGCAATCTCTACCAGAACGTCTCTGCTCCCGGACACCCGCGTCTACCGTGCTCTACAGGACTGGCCACAGTGTTATAAACTATTCGTTTGCGGTCGTATTGTGCGTGAGTGAATCCGTGAAGGACATCTTCCGTCTTCACGCCTGCCTACAAGACAGCAGCCTATTTCCAACACTTACTGATCACAACCTGGCCCTCAACAACAGCAGACTACGGTTAGGTACCTCTCATGAAAATAAAGGTAACTGTTTATTTTAATACACTTTATTTGAATATGCACTGTTCATAAACTCATTATTATGTGTAACATAGTGAACTCTTGTTAAAAATCAGTGTGTTCGGGGGTCGTCTTCACTGCCTAGTGTGAAGTGGTCCTTCTTAGTCGAGCCTCTAAAATATTATTTCACGGTTCTATAACCAAAATTCATTCTTTTCAAGGTGAAAAAATCTACCAGAAAAGTTACTTATTTTGCGTACGCTGCCTAAAATATAATAGATAGAACCATACAATGTTCTAATTAATTGTAGATCTTGTAAATATCTACAAAAAAGTCCGCGACACACTATATCTATCTATGTCGAGTATGGCACAACAATAATTTTTTTATTTAAAAATCTTGAATTTTTTTGGACTACATTTAAACGCGTTTATTTTAATCATGCTATCAATCCTTATCAGAATTGGTCTTTGAATGACTAAAATTGAACGTTTGGTTTTGAAGTTATGGCGAAATTAAAATATTACGCTTTCTACTGCACGGCCCGCTGCGAAGTGGGCGTCACCAAGGCGGGGGTGCGCGTGCGGCCCTTCAAAAGGCTCCAATTTCAAGTAAAAATTTCTTTCGCACTAACGATAAGCAAATCCCAGGGCCAAACATTCAAATTAGTTGGAATTGATTTACGAAAAGAATGAGCAACTTTGCGTTGCCCTATCACGAGTCGGGGCTCCCGACCATCAGTATATTTCTTTACCTGAAAATAATTTAACGTCAAATGTTGTTTATAGAGAAGCTCTACAATAATCGCTTTAGTTATCTATCCTAAAACAACAGGTTGCACTCCGGGACTGCCGGCAGAAGTGAAAACTTATTATTAATTACATTGAAATATTTTCATCATTAGCAACTTTAACATCCACAGAAAGACAATCTGTGCAGGCTGCGGATAATGACTGCGTCATCGATGTTAGTTTCAGTGTCTGTGAATTGACCTGGGAATCATTTTGCTGACCGTGTCTTTCCTGGGTAGGGTTATTGCAGCTGTAACCGACATCCACGCGGGCGGAGCTTCGGGTGACCGCTATTTATAATATTATCATCGTATACTTTTAGCGGTATCAGTAACTATACAGAATAGGTTTTGATGAATAAAAAAATACATTTTTCGTGATTAGTTATGTTTATCTTCCGACATCATTTACAGCGCTCCATGCTTCTACTACTATAATATTGTATATATACTATAATATAATATAATAATTTATTCATTTTATTTTACTGAAATAATTTTTAAAAAGAATTTTATGTGGAAAAAAAACGTTTTCCTTTCCGGGTCCACTATATATAATAACATGATTCATACATTAGAGAACCACTGATAATTTCAAGTCGTAAATAAACACATTTTTTGCGCTTATATTGCAAACGCTAGCTAAACTCTACGAGATAGATCAAAATAATGTTCTAAATTAAAATGTAGGAACATCGCGGTTGCGGCGGTACCGGCTGGTCGGAGGCGCGGCACGGCGCGTGTACAATGAAGTCAGTGGTGACATGGATCTATATTTCTGATATAAGAAGTTGTAAACAAAATAAAATCGTAAGAAATCATAAAAGACGCTAACGAAGTAGCGGGCGAGTCGCTAGTAGTATTATAAATGCGAAAGCGCATTTGTTGCTTTATTTTTACTTTCACGCGTAAGCTATTCAACCGATTGTACTGAAATTTTATATGAATATTTATAGGATCCCTGGGATGAATGCAGGCATACTCTTATTTAAAAAATCCCTCCCGTATAAGATCCAGTGGTCACCAAAACAATCCAATCTTGGTTTCTAAAGTTATGAAAATATTAATTTAAAGAGCCTGTGAAATGTAATACATTGCTCTGTGTAAATATTCATTATTATGTTTAGTTTTTTCACATTTATAATGGGTAAATTCTCTAAGGAGTAACTATTAGTTTAGTGTTTATGTAAGTACTCATCAGCCGTAGAAGATTACCTGAACATAAGATGGTCAGAATTTAACTCCAAAGACTCCTTTTAAAAACGGTCGGCAAGAACTATGAATGTTCACTGGAATGTGCTTTAACTAATGTAACAATTCCAGCTATAAAATATGTTCTAAAATATTTTTCATATTTATAAAGAAACAAAATATGTAAATAGTGACATTGTTAATTTACTATCTAACTTTTACTATAAATTTAAACAATTATAAAACCTCACCTTACTTTTAATTTAGTAGTAGTAAGTTTATCTAACCTGTGTATTTACATATATTTCTTCATCGGAAAAAAGGTTTTATAAAACCAACTATGGAACAAAAAAATGCTAAGAACGAAATAAATGGCAATGGTAATAATTTACATATTAATCTTGATCATAGCAAAAAGGAAAACTCATCATTTGGTGTCATAATATAATATTCTTCAAATTGGATGTGCTTATACATGTTCAAAACCTACGAAATTGCGTGCGAAGCCGCAGGTAACTGCTAGTATAATATATGTCTTTGCCAAATAAGTAGTGCTAATTCAAATATTCCTAGACATGAACGACGTTTGATGTGTTTACAGCCCATTACTAAAATATCCTAAATATAGCCTACTTAGTAAATACTTGCCAATGGCGCAGCGTAGCGGGTACAACGGTTATTGCAAGATAACCAAATCAATCAACGTCAAGCGTGGCTGCTGCTTGGATGGGTGACCGCTGAGCGATCCTGTCGGTATGCAAGCAACCCGCCTGCCCGGCATTAATGCTTAAAATTTTGCTTAAATAGAAATAAAGCTTTATGAAAAATTTAAAGTTTTTGGTCAGTTATCTTAAGGTTTTTTGGAACAAACAGACAAATAGAAAAATAGATGGACATTCTTTTTTGTTCCCTTTGATTGATTGGTTTCGCTAATGCACTGCCAATGTTTTCCGCTTAACTCCCATTGTGAAGGACTCGTTTAATTTAAATATTATATTCCATTATACAAATTTTAACTAGGTGATTTTATTATTAAGTATACATTAAAGCCGTATAAGATGCATAAAATTTGATAATAGTCCATTGTATGTAAGCCGTATTTTATAATTGCTCATAAATCACTACATAAGTCAAACTTACAACATAAAACTTATTCAGTATTTTTAGGTACTTAAATACAGTATTATAAATGCATGGCAGACTTATACATTTAAATCAATAATTAATTGTATTATTAAGTATTAATAAGGGTATATTTTTTATATTTTCTGTTGTCTATTCATAATAATTGGTTTAAAAAATTATTTAATTCTTGTATTTGACTAAAATCTGGTGACATTCACTGTAAACAACCATCACAAATACAAAAATCTACAACTTAACGAATAATTTTCAAAGCAGGATATCCCTATCGGAAACTCAAACTGGCTTACTAAAGAATCAGACTAATTATGTGTGTTTCCTGTGCGTGTGTGCGTGCGTGAAATTTTCCTACTTACTGAGGAATAGTCAAGTGTAGCTAGCTCGAGCATCCTCATTACAGCAAAGGAATGGGTTTATCACGTAGTTGACAGATAAAAAAAAAAAAAAATACCCAAAGAATTTCTTACAAATCAGACTACTTCAAGCACCTACTCTTAGAATTTCACCATTAAATTGCAACGTTTTTGCAGAACCTTTCAACTAAAAGACAATAAAGAAAGGCTGTAAACCAGCCCTAGGTCTTTGTCGGAGTAAATTGAGCTAATTTTAGAGTAATAACGTTGGCACTTACCGCCTACAACAATCCTCCATATATTGTTACTGAATAATTGGTTTTACTGTTAGAATCCAATTGAAGTCCTTTCCAGGCTAAATAACCGCTTTAAGATATTTCATGTTCCATGCAGTTAACTCTGGAAAACATACGTAATGAGAGAATCGGCCTAATGTTGTGGCGTAATCAGTCAGGTATACACCTGTACAATATTTATAGTATTATTACGTCATAATACTACATAACATTTCAGTTTAAGGTTAATATGTTTCAGATTCGTAGTTTTATACATAACTCTCGATGTGCTACATTTTCTGACTACATACAGACAGATGATTGTGCAAGACTACGTTAGAGCACTGATTTGTCAGGGCAAATTCAAGACACCCCTCCTACCACGCAATTAAGATGCCGTGACCTTAGGGTTGGTCGACTTAGCATCCCTCCCTGCCCCACTTTGGCTTTGACACGACCTTGAGTTGACCTCAGAGCACATGCTGTTTACTGCCCCCTCCTACTTCTTTAAAAATTGTTGATTGTTTTTCCCTCACCCCCAAGTTTGGTTTTTTCTCTTGACTCTCATTGAAATATAGTTCTGGGGATTACCCATGTAACTTTCCCTCCTCCACCTCGTTGCCAAGTCACTCATGTTATTGGTGAGTGTTTTTTTGTACACCGCCTTGTATATTCAAGTTCGTCTTCAGGCAGTGTTCAATCCTATGACTATACGTTCGCGAGGAGGAATAGATTCCTGTACTTTCACTTTGCTGGATTCAAAGTATATAAACTTACGCAATTTGAAGCATGTTTTCTTCAAAAGCTCTTTACAATCAATCAAAATGTAGTTGGTGATAATAAAAATTAATCCCATAAAAAAAACGTATCAAAGTAATTCATTTGCAGTCGGTAGCCATTTGGTATTTTATATTTTATTATGATCTTCATTATTTCTGACTAATTTTATTTAAATATCGATTCAACTTTGGAAGGCATAAATAAAATTATATGGCTCACTTATTTATTGTTCCCAATTTCATACCAACGCTCAAAAAATTCAGTTTAAGTATTCATGATTAATGTTTTTTTAAAATTTAAGTTATTAATTACTTACTATTGGTCATAAAGTAGTTTTTAGTGGTCTAGGTAGATTTTCTGATTTTTAGTTATATAATTATACTATTTGAATTAAAAAAGAATATGTTCCGTATTGAGATTATTAACATAAATAGTATGAAGTAACGATTAAAATACGACCAACGGTTTATGTGCGGATAATTTATAGCATACTGATTAACCGACGAGATGGACACATTTGCATTTTAATATAAACGTGAAACGTCAGATTGCACCGGTAATTGTTTAGACTATCACATGTAAGGGGGACCTAATAAAGTCCTGTACGTGTCTTGTTTAACTTAGCAGTGCAGCGAACTGGCAAAAGGCAAAGTAAAAGTAAAAAGTAAACGTGACATTGCCTGTTGTGAGCAGGCCCGGCGACAGGGGGGGGCAAGGGGGGCAAATGCATAGGGGCCCGGGGCCACAGGGGGCCCGGGCCGACTAAAATATGTATTTTTATTTTTTTTTTATCATTGCCCATTACCATCGGCCCAGGGCCTGTGCGGTGAAAATATTCAGGAAATAACATGCAATGTTAATTTAAACTACTTTCTTTGCTCCGATTTAAACCAATAAAATTTGTAAACACTGAGGTGGCGCGAACCGTTGTGGTTGTGGCTGTCAGGACGTCGGGCCCGGGGTCCGCATCGCCGCCCAGACGCGAAGGCAGTGGGTGACTCTTCTCCACCCCCTCCCCTCCCGGCCCCCTCCCTCCTTGCTCACTACAAGTTGCAACCTGAGCGTCGGATGACAGTGATACCGACACGATAATAAACTAATGTTTCTTTCAATCTTGCATTTCTATGCTGGTTGCTGGTGGTAATGGTTTTATTAAGTTATCGTGATTGGTTGTTTTGTACACTTCTAGTTTTAGTTTGTTGTCGTGCTTAATTAGGTTTGTTGTTGTTGTTGTTGTTTGTAAGGAGATTGAGATTGATTTAACCGTGAATTAAAGAAACATACAGGTGAGTTAGTAAATATTTTTATCATTTAAATTTTAGAAAATAAGTTCCAAATTTCCGAATAATAATTAAAAAAACTGAATAAATTTTTACCATGGATCCCACATTTGATTGCGGGCCCTGTTTACCAGGATTCAGGCTCAGGGCCCGCTCCTTCTGTTCACTTGTCATGCTGTAGGGCATAATTAAAACATGAGATTTTTTAATTTTTAATGTAACGCAGATTTTTATTTTAACTGATGATTATAATATAAAACATAATAAAATAAAAATTGTAAAATATATAAAATTAGGGACAGAGCCGGGCCCCCAGGGGCCCAGGCCTGGGACCAGGGGTCCACCAGGCCCAACCCATGTGGAGCCATGATTTTTACCCCCTCATTATAAATTTGAATTATACAGTAATCAGTTTCATAAAATAAATTAGGCTACAGTTAACTCCCGATTATCCAAGGGCTGGTTAACCTTTAAGACGATCAACAAGGTTCCATAACAGCAAAAAATACAAATAAACTTAATTATTACTGGGCTGCAAAATTTGAGACGTTGTAATCGTCTTATAAACGTACCTATGTAATAAGACGTGAAATTATAAATGTTACTGACGTTACTGTGTATCTAAATCTAAACTAAAACATATGAGGAGTAGGATGGTTAAAAATTAAAAAAACAACACATAAATTCGGTTTGCTACTGCTACTGAACGTCGTTTTAAGTTTCAATTAAATCAAGTTTATCCTATTAAATCAGAGAGAACGACGGCTCATCGCTCACTCTTTTGTGGTTGTTTCACATGCTTGTATGCAGTATGCACGTTAGCACGTAGAAAATATTATTCAATGACGACATAGTTTGGTTATTGTTTCGTGGTTGGCTCGTTGTGCTTGATATATTGGTTGTTATGATCCAACCAACTTGAGGCGACGCATTCGCCATCACTAGTTGCGCAGTTTACCGACGAAGGGGAATGGGGAGTGAGGACAGGGAATATAAAGGACAGAGAGAGAGAAACAGGAAGTAAACCCCCTAATTATGTTGGCAAGGACAGGTTAAACTCAATAGGAGATCAGCTGGTGTGAACGTTCTTAAAAAACTTTGGACCATTGGAAATCGTGAGTTGAACGAGCGCAGCAAAGCGATACAGTATCCGAAAAATAGCTCAATGGACTGCATCACATCCCCTCAGGACGTGTCTAGGAATGTGATTGACACCTGTCGGTTTTTTGACTTAGTTTAGCCCAGTTTAGAGATACATTACTACTTTAAACCGACCTAGCGTTTTGGATAATATTACATTCCGTATTTATTTTAGGCAACTGCTCGGTTTTAGGCCCTAGTAATTCAATTACTAATTTTTAATTGTCTAATAAGTGGTTTATGATTCAATTTGGATACATTTTTTAATTTGCTATTTTTGATATGTTAGGTTCTAAAATTCTATTTCTAAAATATTTAATTTTATGATCTGCCCCACATCACATTTATTATTCTTGGACTAAATGCCAAGATATTTATTTTTAGGGTCCATTCACAGGTTATTTTTTAATCCATCATTTCGCATAAAAAAAAACACCGTTTATATCTCAAAATGGGACACTTACAAAAACATAAATCTGTGTGGCTCCAAAAACGTATTTTAAGAAAAGGCAAAAGGAAAATTGAAAGGTTCAAATAAAGGATCCAGGACATTATTTGACGTTGGCAATCCAAAGTAAGAACCGTAGCTTACAAACTAGAGTTTCATAACAAGCGGGCCCTTAACGACCCCTGGCGCCGCACAGGTGAGAAACTTTGACGAAGTTTCTCCCACAGTTTTTCATGAAAACACCCTAATACTGAAAGGACAGACGAAGATCTTGAAAGCTGTAGGCCTTAATGCTGGAATTGGAAATGGAGAAACAATGGTAGATTAGCTTTACCTCAGAACTGATCCTAAAGATGATTATTGTTTTGGATTAGATCAACAATCGTGACATTCTAAATGCTAATTGTAGATTCGGGGTTAGGAAACTATTAATTACCAGTTCAGATTTGGGACTTCTGAAAAAACAAGGTGGTGACTGACAGTGTGGATTGAGGACTTTAGTGAAAATGGGTCCATCTTTGATTAGCCGTCAGACTCTGCCAAGTGATGGAAAAAGAGCAGTTTCCAAAAACGGTTTTTTTTTCAAAAAAGGCCGAAACGGAGGATGAGCGTCTAGAAGAGATTGGGCTTGTATGGATGTGAGACTGCTGAGTCCTTATTTTGTTTTCCATGTAGACCTTTTCGAATAATAATAGGTGGGCAAAGGTGAAAAAAACAGCAGACCTGATTCAAAATAAAGGTCAGTTTATTTTGTTAAGTAACGATAGGATGGAAAAAAGGAATATCGGATGGCGGAAGCTTTACAAACAAGCTACCCTTTGCAATGAAACCAGCGCTTCCCACAAAAAATTGCTACATCCAATGGAAGAGAGTGGAGAGTGTTAGAAAGGAGGGCTATAGTGATGGATCAGACCATAACATTCTCAACTCGATCTCCAGGAAATCTGGGCTTCAAGAAACCAAAATATTGGAGAGGATACTATTTCAAAAGATTGCTTCCGGTGGTCATGTTCCTTGGAAGAGCGAGGATTAGCTCTCAGAGGGACCTCTGAAAAAAATTTGGGAGATCCAACAATGGAAACTTTCTGGGTCCTGGATAGAGACTGTTTAGCAGGAAATATGACCCTTTTACTAAGAGAACCATATCTGCAAAAGTATAAAAAGGCCCCAAGAAGAGGGGAAAACGTAGCTGGTTCAAGACTCAATTACTCTGTCTTAAAGACTCTCAAAATGAATTCAATTCAAGTTTGTGCGGGAAAAGAGTTTCTGGACAAGAAGGAAAGGTATTGGGAAGAAAGGAAGAAGGAATATCAAAATAATTATGCTATTATTGCTCTGGACTCTACCCCGATGCGTCCTCACACCATTTACTGAAGCAAACAACGTTTGATCTTGAGAATTTTTTCAAATAAATTTTTCATCTTAGATTCCGTGAATCAGGAATTTAAAATTTGGCGAACGATTTTTAAATTTAGTTTGTTGACTGTAACAAAAAAACTTGGAATGGATGTGCGCTAACGTTGATTATTAGCGAGCTCAACTATCCCAAGACTAATCAATTCCGGATTTGAAAGGGATAAAAAGATGCCACGAGGGACAGAGGGTTTACGACAAATGGACTCCAAATATGGCTGGAACTATACAACAGGTTGGCACCAAGCCATCTTATAATTGGAGTACCAAACTATTTGGCTTTTTATAATAATAACTGTGCCGCACATAGCCTTCAACCTGTGTGGAGGGTTAATGCTTGCTCGAATGCTGCGGAGGGAAGCTATTACAACCAATTTTTTGGCATGCTGCAAACAAATAAGGGACGTTTATAAACTTCTTTTCTAGAAGGCCCTCAAAGCATGGGGAGAGGATGTACTTAGAAAAACAGCAATAGCGCTCTTTCTCTCGCACAGTTATTTCGCCAAAACGAGATGGTACAGCCCGAGTAGATTAGTTGTGCGCCCTTTCGTTAAAAGGCATTTGCCCTTCTCATCATTCAATGCTCAATGATTGTAAAGAACTGAATCTTATCTGCAGAATGCCGAAGGACAGATCTTGAAAGGGCTATTGAAAATATCTACAATCGTTCGAATGTCATCATCGATTGTCGACAATATGGCTAAAGGTTAGTGCTTGTTGCAATAGGACAACAAAAAATAAAGTTTATTACAAGCTCCGTATCAACAAACTCTAGGACGTTGAAACAAAAAATCTGAATGATTTAAATAGAGGGAAACTAAAAAAGTATACTGAGAGACCAGTGGAGCAGCAATTCTCTACCACTTGAGGCCAAAAGCTAGTGGCAGGGCAACATGGCTGAGAGGGTGTAAGATTTGCGAAACAGAAACTGATTTTAACGGAAAAAAAAAAATGATTAAAAGGAAAAGAAAGATTTTTTCATTCGACGAAACAAGGGGACGGCACGGGAAACATCAATTAAAAAAACGAATAGAGGAAACGTTTTTAGGGATTGATGTTTATCGGCTTCTTCAAGATCTTAGGACTCAGTCTTAGGGGGGGACTGTCTCAGATAGATTCGAGTTTGCTGTGAAAAATCAGGCAACCATTTTCTCCAATGTCTTTGGAAATACTATTGCAGTGAAGACGACAGCAGTTTTATTTTGAGCAAGCAATGTTTTTGAGTCTGTGTCAAAACATACAAAGAGGATAATTCGAGATGGAAATTTTAAATGAATAATTTATAACATTTGAAATCGAATTTCATCGCACTAAACGTTGGGGGGAACAAACTCCTTCAAACCCATTATAAGTCTACAATAAAAAACGCTCTAAGGTAAAGAAAACAAAACTAGATAGTTTATTTCCCAAAATATCACTACAGCGATCCGGTTGTTCTGTTGCATTTACCCTGTAATCTGTCTAGCCCAAGCGGGGGAGAGGAGCATTCAGTTTGATGAAAAGAATTAAAAGTGCAAATCGTTCTACGATGGACGCAAGGACCGCATGAATGACCTGAGGTTTATTTTCTTTAAAAACTGGGGACCATGGGAGTCACGATTTGGCACCGTAGTTTTGAAATGATGGACGACATTATAGAAAGACTTTGCTGGGAAAGAAAGGCGCCCCGACGAGTTGTGTTTTAGTCCATGTTTATAATGTTAGTGAGTAACATAGCCCAATGTTTCTTTATTAATTTTCAATTTATGTTATTGTTACAATGTTCATTTGAGGTTTTGTTCATTTAATTTTTTTTAGTTTTGTTTCTGTTAAGTGATTGTTCAATGATATTTAGTTTTTGTTTCATTTAGGTTTTCCAGGAACCTATCATTAAGTTTTGTTTTTCTACTACAAAAAGGGCAGAGCGACATCGAGTTGAACTTTAATTTTTAATTGATCTTTATTCTTTGTTTAATTTATGTTTTGTTCCATTTAGTTTCATTTAAGTGTATATTTTTTTTAAGGATGGTGGTTTTTTGATTTTTAGATTAAGTTCAGTGAGTTTTTGTTTTTGTATTGCATTTAATAGTAAAAAAAACTAATCACTACATAATTATAAACCTCAATTCCCCTTTCCATCTTGTTTAAGCAAACATTTATTTATATAAACTTAAATTGAAGTAAATTACATGGAAAAAATCTATCGGATTTGGCATAATTTTGAAAGAAGTGAATCATTTAACAACATAAGTAAATCAAGTTAATGGAGTTAGTAAGTTTTGGCAATAAAAATAAATTGCTTGCTATTGATTAATATAACCAATATGGGGATCGGAATTTTGTTCTAACAGTTGGGGGGGGGTGGAGATTTTAATGTAATTAGGTTGGTTGCCTGTTGAATCTTTTGGGGGGGGGGCCACCGGTTCTTTCATGATTGCATAGGGGCCCCGAGACATCCTGTCAGACCGGGCCTCTGGTTGTGAGTGTACGTATTAACTACCACCTTATGCTAACTTTTAATTATCCTCTTCTTTCTTGTTGTTTATTTAGTCCAAAATTACATTCTTTATAGTTTAACATTGTTTTAATGTATCCCCCCCCCCCACCCCCCCCCCCCCCCACCCCCCCCCCCCCCCACCCCCCCCCCCCCCCACCCCCCCCCCCCCCCACCCCCCCCCCCCCCCACCCCCCCATATGAGTTATAATTTAGATAGAAGAAGATTTAATTAATCAGCTGAATGTCGCGGCGAAACTCATCAAAACTTTTTGAGAGGTTTGTTTGGATCGAGAGAATGTCTCTCAAATAGAGAGCGACTGCTTTACACAACGTTGCAGTCCAATACTTGCTGCTATTGAGCTTAAAACAATACTCTTTTTATAACATTATCAGTTCTTGTCCATCCCATACTTTTGAACTACGTATTAACAATAAATAAGTGTTTATCGGCTATGCATGGTTTATAAAAAAATATAAAATAAAATAACACATGCAGTAAGCTTATTATTAACAAACTGGGATCACAATAATAATACCGAAAACTGTTACCGCAATGTACGTACATAATAATCAACACTATTTAAGCAGAATATATTTTATTTTTGTGTCTAATAATTGGTGGGAATACCGGATGTGGTAGTTTTAATACAACTCCTCAACGTAACCCCTCTGACTGGTACAAGCCAATTGATAGAAATTTTCTCTTTTTCTCTGATTAGAAGTATTTTTACTGAACTTTTCACTTATTATCTCGATTCATAATTTATGTTCGTTATATTATCGTGGAGAATGGTGCAGAATCATCCTTGCCTCCATGCTGGCATCCTTTGCATGCAAGGTACACAGTAATTTTGGCAGCATATGCCTCCCTGCCCCTGCCAACGAGGTACATTTGCAGAGGGATAAAGTGGCGATCCATTAAAATGATATATGCTCACGGGATTGTCTTTTGAGATCAGAGTCTGATTGATGATGTAGGAATTCACGACTAGTCCATGTGAAGTGGCTTCTTTCTCTTTGACGGGAATATTCTGGTACATCTCCTGCACTCCAGTTATAATACATGGGAACAATCCAGAGAGAACAGTTCTCAAGTGAACTCCGGATCTAACCTATGGCAACTACTGTAGTGGAAATTGCCTTCAGGAGCGATCTTCAAGCAGCTTCGTCACGCTGAAAGTAGAGACTCTTTATCGAACTTCTTAAAAATACATGAACTTCTGAGACTGTGCGAATAATTTGTTATTACCAATAGAATATTTAGGGTTAATTATGAAACTAAGTTAAATACTTTGTGAGGCTTCACGAAACTTTCCTTTCGAACACTTTTAATTAAGGTTTATATAAGGCTATTTAGAGGTGAATTTAGTGAACATCCTTGAGTTTCACCACGTCTTTTAATTAAGTTAGGCGCAGTTTAATTAGAGTGATACATTTTTATTGTTTAATAACATGAGGAACAATAATCTTCTCCACCGATTCTATTTATCTCTTGATAAATATTGCTATAGAAATGTATGAAATTAACTGTGTGCATTGAAAACAATTCAAATAAAACAAAAAAGATTAATTGAACACTACATCAGGTCGACCCTCATCTTATAGCTAAAAGTAATTTTAGTTAAAAAAATTGGTGTAGGGAAAAAATAAATATGATTGGTCCACAAGTCAGATCACAAGACCCTTCCTTCTCCGCAACAGCTTCTTCATAAGCGAGTTTTTCAGTAACTCTAAGTTCAATTATAACCCACATGTTACACTCAATATTATTTATCATCAGTTACTATGTCGTTCTTTGTGGGATTTGTTGGTTAAAGAAGAAAAAGCATATGGAATCTGTATCGTATTCTTATTTTATTACGATACAGTGTAATTTCAATTTAATTGAAGAGTATTTAATTTAATTTCCATGGCCTGAAATTAATGTATAGGTCACTTTAATTTTGAATTTACTTTGTTTATTATTCAGCCTTATTTACCAAAAATACTTTTTTTGCAACTCTTCTTGGTTTTATCATAAATTCATTCACAGAAAAAACTAATAAGTTTGGCTATCTTGCAAAATAAGAATTTCTCCTTGTTATGAAAATTCGATTAAAGAGCTTCTTCACAAAACTTGAGCAAAGGCTTTAATTACTGTTTTAAAATTTACTTTAAACATTGACTATTAAAAATAAAATTGTTTCAGAATTTAAAATTTGTGAAAATTGCATCGAATATTAAGATAAAACCTATACAATTTACTCAAATTGTAAAAGATCGTTTATATTTAAAAATTTAATAAGTTAAATTTTCAAAAGTTAAAAATTACCCTGAAAGTCTCCTGAAAATAAACAGTACTGACTCTTAAATTACCAAGACAATTATTATTTACAATGCACATATTAAAATAACATTTAGAAATTAGATGGTGACTTGCAATTGATGACTAGTGGAGTCACACAGACGCACTAAGTACTTATATTCGGAAGCTTCAGAGACCTATCGTAAAGCAAACCAGTTCATCAGCTTGGGCCAGTAGCAAGGAGAGGGCGGGGTTGGGAGGAATAGGTGAGATGATTAGGCCCCTCTCACGAAAAATGTAACAAAATAATAGATCTAGTTCGCTAAACGGAATCGGCAACGGTCCGATTCAGTCAACAGTTCGCTGACAAATACAAGTCATTGCCTTATTCCAACAAAGGGGCGTTAAGAGCCAATTTACGATAATTATTTTATTCTACTGTACACAATTCTCCACCACATACAGTGGCAATGGCCTCATGACTTCCTAAATCATTTAAAACACATGCACAGATATAAAATACAATATATTACCTTAAAACTTTCTTACTTTACTTTAGAAACATGTTCTTATTTGATACTAAATAAAGTCTCTCGAGAAATCGATTAAGTGGTAAGAAAGGCTCCACCAAATATCCAGATCGGAGCAGCAGGTGCTGCACGGAGCCATAGGTGCTGCAAAATCCATAGGCGCTGCGTTCCCTTCTCTCCTCATTGGTACGACTATTACTAGACAGCTAGGCTGCCTCTCATATTTCTCTGACACTCTCTAATTTGTTTTGAAACTCTCGGTTTTGGAAACTTGGTGAGTGACTATTGGCCATTCTTCCCTTTTGTTAACAATACTTTCATATTTTATTACAAATAAAACACGTCATCTCCGCTTTGTTGACATGTTGTTTTGAGGTTTTAGGTTGACAATATGCTGTGTTAATAAAATACTTTTAATTTTAATACTCCAAAAAACTATCATTATATTTTAATAATGTTAATAGATAGATACTACGTTTAATGTTTCTACATCATTTCATTTAGAAGACACCTTCAGACATTTACACAAAATAATAAGTATCAAAGCTGAAAACAAATATATTATGATTCGATGATGACAATTTCGAAACTAATATTGAAGTGATTGTATAACATACTATGAAGGTAATCTTAGAAATAATTCCAAATAATTTTGTACCTAACTTTTATACCAGCGAAACACTTTTCACTTGGGCTCATTAAGGTGAATATTTGGTAGGAAATACTTCTAACTACTTGTCCGTTATTTAAAACTTTCCACATATTTAGCGGGTTAAAAACACTAACGATAATTATATGACCAAAACTTATTACTAAAAATTATTTACAAAAGTGTACAGTAGAAAAAATAAAAATTTGCTTTATTAGCATTCATATTGCTCAAATAATTACCGAGAACGTACTAATTATTACCGTATGCCCACCATCGAATACGACGTTACCTAAGTAAAAATGACGTTATATGCTAAATTGAGAGACCATAGCTGTATCCAACATTGAGATCTCTAGCAAGAACCGTATGTACTGGCAGATAGACAGACAGGCAGACAGAAGAGTAATTTTTGCCAAAACCATGTTATAGCTACGAAAGATATACAAAATGTAAAGTTTATACATCAATCAATTCTCCAGATATGACCCTAAATTATAGGCTTTGATAATGCTAAGCCGAATTCCATGTGAGACTTGCACCATTATATAACTATATATAACTAACGATATATAACTAAGTCCATCTTGTTTTTACAAATTAAACTGATACAGCGGAGTATTGGAAAGTTCGGTAGAATGTAACCACCAACGTATTTACCGATATGTAAAACTGCCATATGAATATCCTCAGTCTATTCAAAAGTTTTTATTCTATGATTTTCTCGATACCATCCACAATATTACCCATAACTAGAATATAAAAATAGTATTTAACGCTGATAATAATCCCATGGAATGTCATGTGCCATCATCAAACTCTATATATGTTCCGTATATATAAATGAAGCTTTAAGCAAAATTTAAAGTGTACAGTGTAGTTTTAGGCTCCGTGCGAACAGACAGGCAGAAATAATAAAGTTAAATAAATTATATATAATCAACCCAACTTTTCTTTTAAATTGTGTTAAATATTGAGGATAAAATCTAAATATAATTTTAAAAACACTTTTAATTTATTAAATCAAGAATAAATATAAAATACTAAATCAAACGAAAATATAGGTAACTATAATAATATAATTATTATAGTTACCTATATTTTCGTTTGTCCTAAACAAAACTTAGCCAAAAGTGTGCCCCCGAAATTGTAACGGTGGAGGAAGTTCCCTTAGCAGGTAAAAACGTTTTATACTGTAGTAAACATACTTAAAAGTTTGCCTTCTCCTATATCTTATTTTACAATACACTTCGAAGAGTAAAAGAGTAATTCGATTCATGGGACATTCACAGGTTTTTCGTTAGTATACCATGTTGAGGTAACCAGGTTGGTTATTATTTAATATTCCTAATATGTGACAAATATTAACAAATTTCTACATGAAATATTACAAAGATTTAAAGATTAGTGGCGTATTGTATGACATCTCGTAACTATTGTATGTCATGGTTTTGGTGAAACTTTTCATTACACTCACAAGCAATTTATGATTTACCTCTAAAAACGACCAGAAGATTATTGTATAATATAGATTCTTTTGTTGTTTTGGGGTACACTTAAACTGTATTAAAGATAAGAAGTATTAAAGATAGAGAGCATGACTGAGAAGTCGAATGAATCGTTTTTGATTGATGATGACTCACTATTGGACTTATTGTTGCTGTGAATAAGGAAAAGAGGGTACGCGATGTGATAGCATTCGAACCAATATTTATTCTTACGTATGATGTGACGTTCCCTCACACGAAAACGTAACTTACATCACTTTATTTTCACAACAAATCTCATAAACTGAGAAATGAGCAAAAGTGATTTATCTTCTTGAAAGGTTTACAAAACACTTATGTGACAAACTGACTGTATAAAATTACATAAATAGACTAGATTTATTATTATTTATTAGATAGGTAACTAATAATACATGTTCATCGTCGCAGTGAACTGCGAAAATGCTTCACTTTAATTAAACTGCGGACAAATTAATTAAAAGACATGGAGACATTCGGGAATTAAGTAGGAGGTTCGGCCACCAACGATATTCACTAAATTTCTGTCTTAATAGCTTCCATTCATCATATTTAAAAGGAAAGGTTCGAGAGAATTTTTCAGGTATTGAATTAATTTTTATTTGTGTAAAATTTGTAAAATTTTACGTACAATATTTATTCAAATAAAACAATTATACAAAATACTAAAACAGCCCAACAATGTATCAAAGAATAGCACCTTAATACATACGAGGTAGTATTACATGAAAATTACGAAGAAAAGTAATTTATATTTTGAAAGATATTATTAGATATGAATCATTTGCCAGTTTCTCTTGCATTAGATTATATGACGATTCTAGTAAATAAATTACAAAATTTTCCACGTCTAAGGAAATTTTTATTTATGAGATTGTATAGAATTTTTTATATAACATGAAATGTTATTGTGGCTGCCACTTTCAATATTTTGATCATATGTTAATTCTTGGTATTACAATATTGTACAGTAGGTCGTGATGCATTACAATGCTGTTTCTCTATGTTATTATTTTTTTAAACTGTTAATTTTCAGTTAAAATTCATAGTTTTTAAGCTATACAAGGCATACTTTTGCTTGGTGTCATTCAAACAAACGTGGTCATGATTTCGTTGGTGCAATTGAGAAATAATCTGTGTTTGTTGTTAAAACAAATTATTACGCCTATGCGTTCATATTATTACTACAGTTTAAATTAAATACTGAGTATTCTATTAATTAAATGGATAATTTTATATGTAAAAAAATGTGATAATCCGTGAAACCGTAAAATTTGTACTTATCTTTTGCTGTGTTTATAACTTACAATCGTTCCAAGTTCACTTAATCATTAGTTTTCTTTTCTTTTATTAGGGCATTAAAACTAAAAATTGGATATAATCGTATAAATAAGAAGTAAAACAGTTGATATTTTTCAAATTTCTAAACTCTTACCAAATGTGTTTAGTTGTTATTTTAAGTTTCGCAGGATATTTATGGCCCATGTTCCAAATCTGTATATTTATATAAATAAACACTTCTCTAAATAACTTCTTTTTTACTTCGTATAGTTTTCGTATGCTACATTATTTTACATTTTAAATATGAATTTTTCTTTAAAACATAAGATGTCAAAAATGTCAATATACTCTTTGGTTTACATTTAAATCGTTTATATTTGAATGATTCTCTTATAACTTGAGAAGTATTCACATTGTACGCAACTTCCCTGTGTCAAGTAGAATGAACGGCAATGTGGCGTCGTAGTTGCCCAGAACATGGAAATATCTACAGTGGGAGTCCCTTGACGGTTTGCGCAAAATGATTTTATTTACTATCACCAGAGCTCTTACATTAGTACGAAGAAAGCATAGTCATTTTTATAAGTGAAGTCTCCTCAAAGTTACATTCATCGAAATATGTAAAGTATCTTATTACATTGTAAGTTTAGAATTTATGGCTATATTAAATCAAATAACTTACTAAGAGGTTAAACTTTTTCTGGACGAGTCGTAGAAATACGAGACTTAACATTGTTTACAGTCTTAAATATTTAATGAACTATTTACGATTTTTTTTATTTATTTGGTTAAACACTGAATACGTAATATACTGCGGTTACTACATTAAATTTTATTTGCTCCATTCTGAATAAATTATAATTATGAGTAAATTTAAAAAAGTATTATATATGTGTTATACTGGCTTGTGCTAAAATATATCTCTAAGGATACGTTTCCAGATATAAGGTTATAACGATTTTAGCAGACTTTGAGCAGCAGCTGGTGTGCCAAGGCATTATAAATCTAAATTATCACCGCGGGCTCTCCGAATGGTGCCAATAAGTCCCCCTCTGTCTCTAGTCTTAAATTATCAACATTTTGCGCCAAATAAATCCGGCAGAAGTTATTTAATTTACTTATCAGAAGTTATATTATATCATTCGTTACATATGTTGTTGAGCCAAACATAAAAACCAACTACGCTAATAACGTTTTATGCTAATTATTTATTACATAATGGACATTTTTGTAATAAAATCGTAATAGCAAAACTCTCAAAGACTCTAAAAAATGAAATTTTGGGTAGTATTGAAACTGTCTATTACGTTTCACTATTACATTCCACTTAAAAGTTTAAATAAAACATATTAAAAACTTGTAGTGTTACGTTTGTTTTCAAATAAACAATCTATATCGTTATTATAAATATAAATATATATGTTGTCATAATAGATAAACATAAACATGTATTTAAAGACACCCGTTACCACACAAGAAACTAAAACTATCACAGAGGGGTAAAATCTTCTCTTAAAATTTGTCCTGGGACATGTTTATGTAGTATACGAATACTGGGATAACAGTTTTCATATTTAAGTCTGGTTTTGTTACATCATTTTTTATAACAACTCTAACAGTTTTTTAATAATTATGTCCCAATCACTAAAAAATACCACATTGCACATTGAAAACTTGTGGTCTAAAGGTTTTAGGCGAATTAAAATGTATATCAAGGCATGTAAAGATATTTTATGGATTTAACTAAGATATTTCTAATAACAAATATTTTTACAGTTGACTTATCTAACAAAAGGAAGGTTTCAGGAAGCCGAAACATGAGTATTTGAATGTTTTACAATTTCATTGCTTATTTTATTAAATTGTAAAATTTACCAAACTACTGTACGTGAACTGTGTAAAATCTAGCTTTTACACATTTATAACTGTTTTATTATTTCCAACTAATCGATCAACTAATGAATGTCATTACTTATTCTTGTCAACTGCATGATTCACACTTTTAAAAATCTATATAATAACTATAATTTTAAAGATAAAAGGTCTCAATCGAATCTGCCTGTGTGTTTCAATTATCTCTTGAAGTTTGCAA